>NW_002987056.1:152945-166468 GCF_000006295.1 Pediculus humanus corporis | reverse complement strand
GACGACGAATAATAATAATAATAATATAATTTCTCAACCTTACAATTATTATTATTAATATTATCATTAAATTATTTTTTTTTATTCGAGAATAAACGAACGCCTCACAGATTATTAAAATATAAAATCCATCATGACGTGGACGATGATGATAAGCGTAAGAGGAGGCCAATGACCCCTCTTATCATCATCATCAACTCCCGATTGTAAACAATTGAAAGACTTTAAAAAAAAAAAAAAAAAAAAAAAAAAAAAAAATCCCCCATGAAGGTTAGTTTTTCACGATATCACAATCAAAAAAAAAAAAAAAAAATTTGTAAAAGGCAAAAAAAATCCATCACACTTCGTCTCTCTCTCTCTCTCTCTTTTTATCTAATTACTATTACTATTATTATTATTATTACTACTTTTTTTTTTGTTTTAATCAGTCTTTTACCAATTTTTTTTTTTTTTTTTGCCCAATACAATCAATCGTCGTCACCAAACGAGATGAAATTTTTTTTTTTTTTTTTGTACAAATTGCAAAGAAAAACCGAACCGACATGGGAATGCAATTAAAAAAGAAAAAAAAATTGCAATTTATTTATATAAAGTAATGAAAATGACAAATCATCACAACCCACAAATTAAAAAAAAACAATTTTTTTCAACCACATTCTTCCATCTTTCTCTCTCTCTCTTCCTTCCACATCATTTCAACTAATATTAATTACTATTATTATCATCATCATCGTTATTTTTACTTTTTCTTTTATTTCCACCGCGAGTAAAAAAATAATTTATACACAAATACCTATAATACAATGATACATGCTTCTTTTTTTTTTTTTTTTTTTTTTCAATTAAATGGCCTTTTACAAGAACATTCAACAATGAGCAAACTTGACACAAAAACAACATTCTTCATTCCTTTCTCATATTAAAAAAACCTGTTTTACGACGCTATATAAACTTCCTTCTTTCTACAAGAATAATACCTGAACCTGACACTGACTTCTCTCATCATTCAAAACATCAACTCTCCACGTGCACGCATACAATCAATCAATCAATCAAAAAAAAAAATCTTTGAGAATCGTAGGGATACGACAAGAGGCAAGAGGGAAAATGTATTTTGCTGCAAACGTTTTCCGAATGGTAGCAGACGAAAACAAAAAGACAAAAAAAAGAAAATAAACGCCATTATTATCAACCCTCGGAAAAATTTAATGTATTCTGTTGATTTTCTTGTTCATCATACCACCGAGATCCGTGTTGTGATTAAAAGACAAATCGAGTTTCAACCTTCCCCTCGTGTGCCTCAATTCTCCCAAACCGCTCGGAGAAAGTGGACTCAACGAACCTTTTTCTTCCAATTTTCCATTCGATTCGTTCGAAGATTTTTCACCGCCGTCTACGAACCTTTTACTTTCGCTTTTTTTATTTGTCGCTTCGATCACATCGGGAGCGAAATTAAATTTTAAATTGTCCAGTATGTTGACGGTTCCGTCTTTCGATTCCCCACCACCCTGGAGATTATTCATTTCCAAAAGTATGGGTTGACAATTCGTTTCCGGTTTTTTCTCGAGCGGACTCGCGCTTTCGGAATCTTCTAAACCGGAGTCGGGAGTCGTGAAATCCCTCGAATCCGTCACGTCGCTCTCGATCGATTCGTTTTTGTCGGATGATTTTTGCGACGACTCGTCCACGTTCCCGAGACTATCGAACGTTATTATTTGATCTCCCGTTATGAAAAATTGATTATTCGAACTTCCCTGAAACGGACGAGATGACGAACTCACGGAAAAATTGTTTTGATTTCCAAGATTACCTGGAAAAACCGGAATTTTTTTTTTTCAAAAAGCGTTCATCATCATCATTATTCTCTGACATTCAACTCATCCGTTCTTCTTTACTTACTTCCGCCGTTGAAATCGTAATCGAAAGAATTTAAATTGTAAAAATTAAAATTTGATTCTTTCGCATTATTATTATTTCCGTTTCCTTTACTAAAACCCGTATCCGAATCCGTGTCCGTCAAACTGAGATCCCCGTCGTCTCCATCCGACAAATCCCATTTATTATAATTGGGCAAATTAATCACGTTCGACGTGATGACGTATGGGAAATGTTTGTTACATAAATCGACAGAATTGACGCCGAACGTAAAATGTTTGTTCGAAGGATCCGCTGAATTTTGATCGTAATTATATTGATTGTAAGTTTCCGGTTCCTCCGTGTCGCTCGGTTCCCGTGGATATTCGTATACGCAATGATATTTTTGCTTTTTGAACCAAACATTTTTCTTTTGCTCACGTTGATCGTCCTGAAGAAAATTTTTTTTTTTTTTATCACATAAATTACCTGTCATAATTTTTTTTTCTTCTTTTATTTATAAAATAAATTTTGCTAACCGATTTATAATTATCTGAATTTTTCAAAACCGGACGTCCGGGCAAAGCCTGGCTATTCCACGCCGAAGGTATAAAATCAGTCACGCTAGCTGAACTTCCGGTCGATGATTCGCTATCACCGTCATCATCGTCGTCCACCCCCTCTTCTTTACCCTTTTCATCTTTTTCTTCGCAACCGCTAATCATCGCCACGTTTTGTTCTTTACCGGTGGGTACATTTTCCTCCGTTTTCGCAACGACGTTGTTATGAGATTCTTGGAAAAGCTACAAAAAAAAAAAAAAAAAAATTAAAATTTACTTCGACGGAACAATTTTTACAAATATTTACGAGACAAAACAAAAACGGCAAAAGCCATGAAAAAGTTTTTTTTTTTTTTTTTTTTTTTTTTTATTTAGCTCCAATCGACTTACTGTATTTTCAATATTGGAATCGCATATTTGCATCGCTTTTAGTTTTGAAACTTTATCTCCATCCTTTATTTTTTATAAAAATTACACACACACACCATAGCAGAAGATAGCAGACAGCGAACCATGTAATAAAGATAGATAATCGATTTACTAATAAAAACTTTTTTTTAGAGCTTTAAATAAAAAATGATTAAGAAGTAGAAGTAAAAAAAAAAAAAAAAAAAATGGCGCTCCTCTTAAGCAAATCTATAGAAAATTTTGTTAATTCATTGGATTTTTACCATTTGTTAAAAAGATAATTAAGCGTTAAGAAAAAAAAAAAAAACCCAAAGCAGAAGAAGAAAAACCCCAAACATATAAATTTCAAGAAGAAGAAATTTTTGTTTAAAAAAAAAAAAAAAAAAAAAAAAAAAATTTTCAACTGACCTTCCATATAAATTCTCCACTGGATGAAGAAGTTTCTTCATCTTCCTCCATTTCATCTTCTTCTTCATCTTCTTCTTCGGCAACCAGGCTATCGCTATCCCAATCTTCATCAAAACTTTCTTTGACTATCGATTTGCTTTTATCATTAACGGTGTCCTTTTTTTCGTTCGACCTTTTCAATTCCTCGCTATCGTTTTCTTCGTTATCATCCTCACCCATGAAAGAAGTTGACATTTCGTACTGGTCATTTGTTTCTAAAGTTTCGATCGCATCACTTTCCAAATCTATTTCGTTCGTTTTCAGGTTTAAAAGTTTTTCAGGTTTTTCAGAGTACTCCGTTATATTTTTCTGTTCGTTGAGTAAAAAAAGTTGATTTTGAGTTATTAAATCGTGCGTGACATCATCCTCATCAGTAACGGTTATTTTACTTCGCATTTCATCGTTTTTTAAATCTTCCGTTGCTTCACTTCCTTCGGGATTGTGTACGGTCGTAGAAAAGCAATCGGGTACTAAATCGGGAGATGATAAAGTAATTTCGGAAAGAGCATCTCCCGTTCGCGTTTCATTAGAACTTTTGGAAATTTCGCTTAAACTTCTTTCCCTATCGGGACTTGACATCTCCGGAGAAAAAATTAAACCTTCATCGTTAAAATTAACATCCACTTCCATTTCCATACCATCACCATCATTCATTTTATCATCATCATCCAAAAACAACGCTTCCTGTTCCGGTTTTATTTTATTTTCTGCTTTGGTATTGACATCGACCATTAATAAATCATCATTAAAATTTATATTTTGATTGTTTCTTTTTTTGCACGAGTTGGTATCATTCTGCCCTAAAAAAAAACTTTCCTTTTTCACCGTCGTTTCCTTTAAATTATCTTCTCCGATGGCGATATCCGAATTTTCATTTGATGCATTACAATTTTCATCATTATCTTCAATGATTTTCTTTTGCGGTTCTTCCGTATCGCAATTTTCGCTAGCGATTTGATCGAGCTCATCCAAACCTTTCCCTTCATTTTCAACCATGTAATCGAGGTATTGCATAAAAGTATTCGTATCGATTGATTTGACCGATTCCATTAGGTTAACAACATTTTTCCTTAATTTACTGCTGGAATTATTATTTCCTTCGAAAAAACAATTTTTATTACCTTTTTTTTCACTATCGCTAATCGACGGATCGTGTTCCTCTATAATGGGACTTAGAGGACCGGAAAAATCACTCGGATAAATATTCAAAACTCTTTTCAAATCTTCTGCGGAAAAATCATTATTGTAATCATCGTTGAAATCGTGAAAACTCCTCGTTTGAACCGGAAGATTTTCTCGAAGTTCATTCCTTATAGCGTTTGCAATGTCTTCATTCATGCTCCTGTTAAAAGTCATACCGTTTTCATCGGGGGGATGTAAATACCATCCTTGGGAACAAGTCGGATTAAATTCAGATATTTCAGGATAATAATCCGAACCATCTTTATTTTGCCAAAATTCTATTTCTCCATCAATATCACTAAATTCATCGTCATTTTTATTTTCATCCTCGTAAAATTTTGATTCTTCATATTCGAATATATTTTGATTTCCTGAGTCTTTAACGATATTTTTCTCTTTTTCCTCCTCCACCGCCACCACCTCCTCCTCTTCTTCTTCTTCGCAATTTTCAAAAGCTCCTTTTACGTATGCTTCTTCCAATTCGGCTTCTATATCTTCCAAGTTGTATTTGCCCTCGCAAGCATCTTCGACGCTTTCACTCAGGCTTCCTTTATCCCTGAAACCTGAATCACTGCTTCTTTCATCATCGGGAGTCCTTAATTTAAAATTATCGTATTCTTCTTCGTTTACCAAACCAGTAAGACTCGATAATTTATGCATATCGTAAGCGTCAGACATGTTGTCGGTGTGAACTTTCTCCGACTTTATAAAATCTGTTATTATTTCAACAGGGCAAACCACAAGGGTTTCAATGTTTGAACAATTTTGTAAATCGTTCTTATTGTTTTCAAGAAGACAGTCCGATTCTGCTACGTTGTAATTGAAACTTCCAAAACTTATATCTGCAAAATCCTGATTTCTCACTTGTTCGTTTAATGTCTTCTCAAGGTGTTTATCCCAATCGAAATGATCACCATTTTTTTCATGATCGCAATCAGTCACGTTGACAAAATCTTTGCCGTTATCAATGGAATAGTTTTTTTGGAAGTTAACATCTTCGGATGTAGTTGTTAAACCCTTGAAAAATTCTAAAGTATAATCTTCGCATGCGCCAACTATTACTGAATCTTCTTGATTATTATTATTATTATTATTATTATTATTTTTTCTATTTATATTTTCGATTAGAGAATCAACATTATCGGATGAATCATCAATCTTTCCATCCCCCTCTTTTAAGTTTTTTGGAACATGTTCTAAAAAATTATTTTCCTTTAAGGTATTTTCACTGTTGTTTTCCTCATATTCATCTTTTAAAACAAATTTTCGAGGTTTCGGAACTTTGTCATTAAAATTAAAATTGAAAGGTTCTTCTTCTTCTTCTTCTTTCTGTTCATCATCAGGTTCTAAATTGTCTGATTCTTCTGAAATTAGAATATTTGGGATTTCAGAGTTTTTCATAACGAATTTAAAAGGCCTTAATACCGTAGGTGGAAAATCAAATGTTTCCTCGAAATCCTCATCATCTTGTTTTTTTGCTTCGCTAACAGTGATTTCAGGGATATTTAAACTATTTTTACATTTTGTCGGTTCGCTATTGGCTTCTAAAATATCAGTAATAAAATTTTTTGAATCATCAATTAAATCGTTCGCAGTTTCCGACGTGCTTTTCACTTTGTCCGATTTATTATCATTTTCTGACATTGAAAAAATAATATCGGAACAATTTTCCGAACGTTCCGATTCATTATTTAAAAAATCATTCTTTGATGTTTTTTCAATATTATTATTTTCCGGATGTGAATCTATTACGTCATTTACAGGTTTTTCAATTGTGTTTTCCGCTATTAAATGACTAGACTTTATTGTTGTTTCATTGCAATTGTTTATTTTATTTTCATCATCATCATCATTATCATCATCATCACATTTTGAACTCGTTTCTTTTTGTGCTTCATTTAAATCTTTATGACAAAGAGATTCGAGGTCTCCTTCAATCACCGTAGTGCAAAATTCATTTTTTTCGATATTTTTTAAATTTGAATTTCCTCCATTTCCTATTTCAAAATCACCATTTTCTAAAAAATTACTCCCGACTTTTTTTTTTTTTACTTGAAATTCGTTATCATCATCATCACCGACATTTTCTGATTTCAATTCTTCCACTTCCACACTTTTATTTAAATCCGTTTGTGTTGGATTTTTAGAATCTGAAATTTCCGAAACGTCATTGCATTTAAGTAAATTTTCCCAAGCATTTTCCCGTCCTGCAAACGTTGGCATTATCATGCCCAAACTATCGAATCGGCCAAATTCCTTATGATCGTTTGATAATTTTTTCAACGATTCCTTAAATTCATCTTCTAAAACAGCGTTCGATATATCATTTTCAGATCCGAATATATTTGATGACAAAGAGGATTTAGCGAACGAACCACTTTTTCTAGAAAATGAATTTCTATTCCAATTTCTTTCCATATCATTATCACTTTCATCGCTCACATCTATGTGAGTTAAAATCATTAAATTCGCAATGCTTTTGGATTTTTCTTTAACCTTTTCCGATATTTCTCCACGTTCGATCCGCTTCCTCCAAACTTCATCATCAGTGTCGGAACTATTACGAGATTGCGCTCCAGTTAATGAATCATTTTCTTTTAAACTTTCATCAAAACCATAATTTTTCATATCAAATTTATTTTTATTGTCTTGTAAAGCGGAAACGAAGTCATTTCCTTTGACCGAATTTTCTTCGAATCCCTTTTTATTATCGTCATTTATGTAGGGATCGGCAAAATTTAAACTTTGCGGCTGTTCCGAGTTTTGTAAGGAATTTAATTCAAACGATTTTTGAGTGAAATTTTTAAACGACGAAACATCGCTTCCCAATTTAAAATCGACTACAATTTCATTATTATCTTTCACGTCTTTCTCCGGACTGTTTTGATGACTCGACTTTCCGCTACCCTCTTCGCTTGATGATGTTTTTTCCATCGCCAAAGCTGCATCCAAATCTCTGATTGCTTCCGATATTTTCTGCAAAAAACTTTCATCTTCTTCATTATTAACTTCGACTCCTCTTAACCACGAATCAACATCATTCTCCGAACTTTTAAATTTATTGTTAGGATTCAGTGCGTCAGGTACAGAAGTCTCGGTGTTCAATTGGAATTCCGTCTTTTTTCCAGATTCACCAGCACCTTGTTCAATATTTAAATTATTATTATCTTTGCTATTCCTTTCCTCGTCAGATGTATGAACGTCAGCATATTCTTCGGTATTATTCGATTTTAAACAAAATCGCGGGGACTCCTGAGCAGAATTTTTACTAGACATAAAATATCCTAAAGGTGATTCTACCAATGAAGAATCAACAACTTTAGAATTTTTTATTTTTGTCGATATAACATTACAACCGGCAGTGTAATCGTGTTCCACATTATCATCTTTTTTGGGTATGTAATTAGGACGTAAATTTTGCCATCTTTGCTCAAAATCTTGAGAAAGTCTTTTCGAATCTATTTTTCTACTTGAAATTAAATTTTCGAGAATAATTAATAACTGAGATGCTGTGGGTCTTTGTAACGGTGGGTTCCAACAGAGTTTCATCAAATGGTACCTGAAATTATAGTTTAGAAACTTGAAATTTTTTAAACAAGAGAACAAATAATTTCGAAACTAATAATTAAAACCAACTTACAATTCGTCTTTATGTAGACAAAACATATTGGGTTTTTCCAAAAAATAGTTTTTATCGCCTAAAACTCGTGTGATTACTTGATCGTCATTTAATTCGGAGTAGGGCAACTTACAAAACTCGCAAATTTCCCAGAAAACAATGGCCAGAGACCATATATTTGCGGGAGGAGTTACTTCCCGCGTTTCAATTGTCACATCGGTACATTTTAACGTTTCCGGTGCGCACCATCGTATTGGAAGTGCAACGGAGCCAGCGCAGTAATAATCGGATTTAAAATTTTCAATAGAATTTCCATAATCGCCTATTTTTATTGTTAAATCTGGTCCAACCAAGCAATTCCGAGCAGCCAAATCGGTGTGAATAAATTTATTTTTGTGCATGTACTGTAAACCAGAAGCTATGTTTGAACACATTTGTAACGTTACACCTTGTTCAGACAAAGCTCTCGCACTAGCCAAGTTTTGTGATAAAAAGGTTTTTAAGTCACCCTGAAAAAAAAAATTTATTACAGCCCTTAGAAATTATATAAAAATTAATGCACCAAATATTAAAAAAAAAAAAAAACCAAATCGTACATTAGGGTAGCATTCAAGAATAACGAGAAACGGTTCGGTTTCCAAACAACGTCCTAACAAACGAAGAATGTTGGGATGATTCAAATCTTTATAAAATTTAACTTCGTGCAAGAAATACATTTGATCCGTTGGCGTGGCATCTTCGTGCAACATTTTAACCATTACTTTTGTTACTTTTTCTTTCGGTATAATATTTTGAGCTTCTCCCTTAACCACTTTTCCGAACCATCCTCGACCGTATTCTTCGACGTATTTTAACTGATTTCTAGGAAAATTACTGCAAGGTTCGGCTGAAAAAAATTCGAAAGGGAAAAATATTTTTTTTATAATCTCACGTATTGGAAAATATCAACGTAATAAAAATTTTTTTGAAAATATCAACTTACAAAACCAATCTTGAGATGATATATCTCGTTCGCTGTAGCTGAATGCAGCCGGTCGCAAATTCGGAATTTGCGGTTTAATATCTGGTAAAGGTTCGAATCGACATATTTGACCGGAATTAACTCCCGGTGGGGGAAAAATGGTAAGTTCGGCATTTGACGTTGGATTTACAAAACCTTCCGATCGTACATTTGTAGACAAACTCGAACTACTATTACTGAATTCCTATTGAATAAAAATTACGTAATCAATGATTTATTTAAAAAATATTTTTTGTAATGCGTCATTTATAAAAAAATTGAAGCATTAGAGAGTGACAAAAACTATTAACAAAATCTATAACGTTTAAAAAAATTTTTTTTTTTTTTTTTTTTTTTTGTACAATTAAACGAGTGTAAGTGCAGAGGGGAGCAAGCAGGCAGGCAGGCATTACGTATTAAACAAATTTTGAATCGAAGTAAAAAAAAAAAAAAAAAAAAAATTACAAAACAACTTACCCAATTTTTTTTTTTTTTTGTGTAATAAAGTTTTAAATTTTTACGACTACCGACTGGTTTTTTTTAAATATAATAATAATAACGGCATTCATATACAGAAAAATGCAGTTATGCAATTTACATAAAAGCCACAAGGGTTTTAAAATGTTTTTAAAAATTTTACGTTAGGCAATTTAGAAATTCAATATTGTAAACATGATAAACATGATTTCAAATGAAGAAAATTAATTTTGTTTTAAAATTTAATTTTAATTTTTCAAAAGTATTTTTTTTTCTTGTCTAATTAAACAAAAGAATTATTTTATTTCACTTTTAGAGAGAAATTGTGCCACCGAAAAAAATTTCAATTTAAAACAAGTTTAATAATTTATGTGAAAATATTTTTTGGATAAAAAAAAAAAAAAAAAAAAAAACAAATCACATTGTAATAATTGATTTAAAGTATTTCTTTTTTTTTTTTTTTTTTTCCAAACTTAAATTATTGCTTTTAACACACTTAAAAAAGCCTGCTAAGCTTATTTAATAATAAAAAAAAAATTTTTATCAAGTTGTTAAAAGTAGTCGAGTAATGATAAATTTTAATTAACTAAAGTTTTATTCTGAATTTTATTCAATTGAAAAAACTTTTTTTTTTTTTTTTTTTTTCTCTTCGCTTTTATTATTGAATGATGAATATGACTTATAGATTTTTTTTTCTTTTCTTTTCTTTTTATTTCAAGTGTTATTTTTAAATTATTCTTTTTAAAACAGAACCTTTAACTACATCGAATACTACACATTTCCTACTCTAACATTTAAATAATTTCTTACTGTAAATTCTTACCTGAATGACTCTAGATTCATTTTGCTTTTAAAAAAAAAAAAAAATTTTTTTAATTTTTATTAGAAATCGGTATATATTTAAAATCTGTTTGAAAAATGTTTTTCAAAAACCACAAATGTTAGGTATTCGAGGTCTTGTCAAGAATTCATCAAGGATAAAAATCATTTTTTCATTTATATAGAAACTTTAAAGAAACATTTTTATCGATAAAAATTATTTAAAAAATAAACAAACCTTAAAGCCTCTGCCATTTCTACAGCAAACACATCCTAGTATGATTCCGACAAGAGCCAAAAGGAATCCAAACACGGTAAGAAAATAATTCGTTAGCCATAACTGACTAGGCCCTCCTAAAAATAAATTATAGTATGGTAGTAATTATTTTAAATTAATGTAATTGAAATCTGATTGATTTTAAAATCAGAAATTAAAATTATTCTTAAAACATAAAGTTACTTAAAAATTTATAGGGAATTATTCGAGATTCAAATAAATGAATAAAGTTATTACAAAAAAAAAAATACATATTTTTTCAAACAATATAATTTTATAAAAATAAAAAATACATGTTTACAAAAATACCAAGGCCAATAATAAAAATAATTACACCAAGTTAAATATGGAATATTCTGACATTGTTACTTTCATAGGTACAATGAAAAAAAGAATGAGTCATATAATAGAACCTACCTGTACCTACGGAAGAAAAGTCAATTGGAAAACCTCTAACAACGTCGAATATTATAAATCCAACGCAAAATACAGAGAGAAGAGGTTTTTCCATAATATTCTTTTTCTTTACATTGTAAACATCTAAGCAGACACAAGGCGGAAATAACTATTTTTTTTTTTTTTTTTAATAAAATGGGGCGATCCAATAAATAACTTTTAAATACACTTTTTTTTTTTTTTTAAATTTTAAAATTAACTTAAAATATAAATAATAATATCAAACTTATGAGTAAAAACTTAACTAAAACCAAATAAATAAGAATTAAAAAATTTAATAAATACTACGAAATTGATGATGACTAAATTAACTGACAAGTAGAAGCCATTTTGAAAAAGCAGTAGAAACCACTCACTTCATCAAACTCAATAGTAATAATGATCCTAATTCTATGTTGGCAATACTGAAAGCGAAATATTTTTAATTTAAAAATTCCAAGTAGTTTTCAAACGTTGAGTTTATTATTTAATTAACTAAAAATCTTTTTTATAACGATATTTTTCTATCGTTTGCCTAATAAAAAAAAAAAATTATTTCATTTTTAAAACAAGATTTTAATATATCGAGCAATATATCAACAAACTTTAATAATAAAACAAAAAATTCGTAAATTATAAATAATTCTCTAAAAAATTTTTTTTTTTTTTTAATTTAAGTTGGCATAACGTAATTTAATAAAATAATAAATGGCGTGCGTGCGCGGGAATTTTATGTTATCGTTACATATTATCGTAAAATGGATTTTTTTTTTGTTTTTGTTAAATAATAAATACGTTAAAAATAATAATATATGAAAAATATGGGTAAATATAATTCCATATTATTTAAAAAACTTTCTTTTAATTCGCTGAATTTATAACTAAAAATACTCATACCTTTAGTAAGTTTTAATTATTATGTTTATTTTCTATAACATAATGAAAGTAATATAAAATTACATTTGCTAATAGTTTTTAATTTAAAGAATAATGAGTAATTTAATCAAATTCAGTGAATTATAAATCTTTTTCTAAAAGTATAATTAACGGTATTTGAAAATATAACGATAAAAACATTCATTCAATTAGTAGAAAATAAATAGGCTTCTTTTCTTACAAAATTTTTTTTTTAATTATTTACTTATTTGTTTAAAAAAAAAATTACATTTTTTTTTATTCATTGTACTTTATTTAAATTGATTTTAAAATAAAAAAAAAAAAAAAATAAGAAAAGGAATAAATTTTAAATGACGATTAGCGCGGACGCAACATACTGAGCAGAATCCAAAAGTTCAATTTCTAACAATAAGACAGAATGACGGTGGTAGTTGGTTAAAAAAGCATGAATCTCATCTTAATAATATTTTTTTTATTTTATTCACGTATAATATTTCTAACGGATTTTTATCGCGTATTAAAATTTATTTTCAAATATATTTAAATAAAAAAAAAAAAATTTTTTTAATATAAAACAACTATAATAAGTGAGTGAGTGCCTTAAATAATAATAAAAAAAAAAAAACATTTTAAAAAATGATATAAAAAAATAAAAAAAATAAATAATTTTTTTTTTCAAATTTAATAAGTGTAGGTATATATGATAACTATATAATTTATTTAAATAAATTATTATTATTATTATTATTATTATTATTATTTTAATTAATTTTAAATGATTCAATATGAATATATTATTTACTCAGGTTATTGAAAAGATTTCTCATTGAATTATTTTATAGTTTAAATAAAAGTTTTATTTGTTTTATTATGATTGATTATTATTATTATTATTATTATTATTATTATTAAAAAGTTTTTTTTTGTGTGTGACTATAAAACATAATTAAAATTAAATAAAAATTTATAATATACTTTTGTCAAAGTTCTTGACACAATTATTTCAATAAAAACAATGAAACTTTTGTATATTATTAATTAATGTAACATAATATTAAATTTTAAATGTTTAATACTTTTGTATTAATCAATCAACATAAATCAATTTTCCAATATTTAATAATAATAATGATAATAATAGTAATAATTTTTGTGATGATAAAATCAAAATTTATTATTTAAATAAAAAAAAAAAAAAAAAAAACATTTTCATTTTTTTAGTTAACTATCATAAATGTAATTATATTAAATGGCAGGTGATAATATTATTATTATTATTATTATTATTATTATTATTATTATTATTATTATTATTATTATTAAATTTTTATTTTCATTTTATTATATATATATATATATAAAAATTTCATCATGACAATAATAATGATATTTAATTTGACAGTGAAATAACATCATTAACCCATACAGAATATGAATGAATAATAATATGAATATATAATAATTTCATTATTATTATTATTCATTTTTTGTATATTTATTATTATTATTATTATTATTATTAATTTAAAAAAAGCAAAAAAAAAAAAA
>NW_002987056.1:137326-152367 GCF_000006295.1 Pediculus humanus corporis | reverse complement strand
TATCGATAGTATTATTATTTAATTATTCTAACACTTTTATTATTATTATTATTAAATTCTCCCCT
Source organism: Pediculus humanus corporis (assembly GCF_000006295.1). Taxonomy (NCBI): domain Eukaryota; kingdom Metazoa; phylum Arthropoda; class Insecta; order Psocodea; family Pediculidae; genus Pediculus; species Pediculus humanus. The sequence goes on along the minus strand of NW_002987056.1, from coordinate 152,302 downwards.
ACTCTTTCGCAAAACAGTTCACGGTTTTTGTTAGCATAAGCATAACATTGATAAGATTATTATTATTATTATCATTTTTCCCCATTGTTTTTTATGTATTATCGCTGAGTTTTTACAACAAAAAAAAATTATTATTTTAATCAATTTAATAACATTTAAATAATTTATTTAAAACTTAATAAAATTATCAAAAATAAAAAAATAAAAATAAATAAATATTTATTAATATATATTAAAATTAGTTAATTTTTATTAAATAAACATCAAAATTATTATCATTATGATTAAGAAATAAATACAATAGCCTCCCCTTTATAAAATAAATATATATTTATTCAGTCATGAAACTGAATATATTTAGCATAAATTTAAAATTTATTACTTTAAAGATTTTTTTCTTCTTTCTTTTTTTTATTTGTTTATTCCGGTAATAATTTTTTTATTTTTATTTAATTTCTATTTATTTATTTTTACTTTTTTTTCTTTGTCATAAAATATTTATTAAAAAAGAGTCATTTCTAATAATAATAATAATAATAATAATTACAATCTATAACAAAGTTTTTTATAGACATAGTATTAAATTTTAGTATTAGTCATTTGGGAACAATATTAAATCTCATAGGAATTTTTTTTTTTTTTTTTTGGGGGACTTTTTGTTTTCAAAATAATATTTTATTCAATAACATTTGTGGGGAAAAACTTTATTTATAATTTATTTAACGGTTTTTATTTTAAACTTAATAAATAAAATTTAAAAAAAAAAAAAAAAAAATGAATCAATCATTTATTAATAATATATTTTTTTTTTTTTTGGCTTTTCAATTTCAATCAAAATGAGTACCCCCCCCATCCCCCCAACAAAAAAAAAACAAAATTTATAGTTTTTTAAATTAAATATTGACTTTTTTTTTATTTAAATATTTAATTAAATCTTTTTTTCGTTATTTTTTTTAATATTTTAATTAATTTTATCGGTTTATTTTTTTTATATTAACAATGAAATTTTTTTTTATATTTTACCAAAGAGTTTTTCTTACTTTTTATCAAATAAAAAAATATATATATGTATTGTTATAATATTAGAATTTATTACATTTTGATGAGATAATATATATATATATATATACTGACCAGATTTTTTAAACAGGAATAAGACATAAAATTCGATTCATTGGTTTTTATGGGTTAATAAAAATTTTGTCACAGAAATCTCTCTCTCTCTCTCTCTCTCTCTCTCTCTCTCTCTCTCTCTCTCTCTCTCTCTCTCTCTCTCTCTCTCTCTTTCTCTCTGTCTCTCTCTCGAAACAAAAAAAAAAAAATTTACTTTTATTTTATTTTTTTTAAGATTAGTGTCCTAATTTTTTTTTTTTTATCTTTATCTTTTTTCCTTTCCTTTTCTTTTTTTTAGTCCTGCACAATTTTTTGCCCTAAAAAGCTTTTAGGCTAATCGTAAAAAAACATTCTTTTTGTACTAATACTCTCATTTTCAATAGTTTTTTTTATGTGGGTGTTTTTTTTTTATATATTAAAATTTTTTTTATAAAATTAATTTTTATTTCGTTACTTTTTTTCCGTTAACCGATAGATACATAACAAATAAAACCTTTTTCGTTTTGTTTTTAAAAAAAAAAATTTAATATAATTTAAGTAATGTTATGTAATTTGAAATAAAAATAAATAAAATCTTTTTATTATGTAAAAATAAAATATTATTTATTCTTTTCCACGTAAAGTTTTTCTCTCTCTTTTATTTATACAAGGAAAATAATTTAAAAATAAAATGTTATATTATCGATATCAATTTATTAATAATAAAATTTTATTTAATAATAATAATATTATTTATTAAATTTTTATTTTTTTGTTTTAGGATTATGGCACAATTAGACAACCCTAAAAGCGTTATACTTTTATTTACCGGAGCTTTTTTTATAAGCATTGGATTGATTGCATTTTTAAATGTTGAAATACAAAGTAGATCAAGTCACGGTAAGTTTCTTTCTTTTTTTTCCCCCCCCCCCCTCCCCCCTCTCCCCCCATTATAAAATTCTTTCATTTACTTATTATTATTATCATCAAGGTTTCATATATATATATTTATGAAAAATTTAACGTTTCGAATGAAAAAAGTAAAAGGGAAAAGTATGTAGTTATTTTTAAAAAAAGAGAGAGTAATATCACAAAATAATCGATTTTATACTTTATATTAAAGTTTTTAAAAACTTTTACCATTATTTTATATTATTATGTGTCTTTTTTACTACATATAGAAATTTTAAAATTTTTTGTTTACGCTAAAGCTATTTTCTTCTTCTTTTTCGAGAAAAACAGTGATAATAATAATGATAATAATTTTATATTTATATTGATCATTCTTATAAACGATCCATATAAAATTTTTCGAGTGGATTTTTCAATTTTTAATATATATTAAAAATATATATATATGTATGCTTATTAAGATTTAAAAATATTTTTTGTTCGTTTTTTCTCAAAGTAATTTATTCGTTTTTATAAAAAAAGGAAAAAAAAGGAAAAAAAAGGAAAATATATAGAATTTTAAAATGAAAGGGAGGGGGGGGGAAAAGAAAAAAATTAAAATTCACTTGTTTTACTTGTCATATGTTAAACAAAGACACAAATGTTACTTTCCGTGAAAATAAAAAATAAAAAAATCTGAAATGCTAAAAGGTTTGTTTATTATTATTATTATTATTATTATTATTATTAATATTTTTCTTTTTTTTTTTTTTAAAAAAAAAAAAGGGAAAATTTAAATTTGTGAAAGCTGAGTGATTTACATTTAAAAAAGAGTGTCAAAGTTTTTCTTTTTTTTTTTTTCTTTTTTCTTATGAAAATAAAAATAAAAATAAAAAAAATGGAAAAATAAAACATTTGCAGGAGATTTGAGTTTAGCCTGGAGGGGGGTGTACTCCTGTAATCCCAACTACTCGGAGGCTGGGTACAGAGGATGTTTTAGAGGCGGGGGTTCTGGGATTGGATTTTCCACGTTTGCTAAGGGTAAACCTTTGACTTGGATGCCTTGGGGGAGGGCGAGGTAGCCAGGATGAGTCCGAAAAAGGGGAAAAATCGGCCCAACAGACTTGTACCTAGATGAGTGACCCTAGCACCCTCACAATGCCTTAGGGATGCGCCGATCCTTGTTCTGTGGGGGTGAGCCTGAATACTTGATCCAAATAGGGGAAATGCGAAGCTGCGACGTAAAAAGAGGACAAATGAACGAGGCAGGAACGATGGTAACAAATCGGGACTGCCTATCGATGAGTAAAAAGAGGAAGTATCGGGATCTTCCTCAGGTCGGATTCCTACTTTTGCGGGTGTGAACCTGAGGTTGTGGCTCAGGGGGGATTGAGCCTGAAATGCAGGTTAAAAACTCCCGTGAACACCCCTCCCTCCAGGAAAAAAAGCACGGTGAAACCTGCCCAGGAATTTTAGTTGGGTAAGGGTTTCGGTTGAGTCCCACACTCTCCCTGCTATCGGGGGGGGGAGTTAGTGCGAAATGCATTTCTCCCGGGTTTGATTTTTTAAAATCTATTGTTTTCGTTATTTATTACAAAAAATTATAAAATTTATTATTATTATTTTTTCTATAGAAAATTATAAAAAAAAAAAACAAAAAATTCACCGGAAAATTTTAATTTTTCGTTTCGATGAAAATAATTCTTTTATAAATAAAAATAATTTGTATAGAGAGTATTGTTTTCATTTTTATATTTTCCCCATTTCAACACAAAAAAAAAATTATAAAAATTTATTTTCGACATTTTTTTTTTTTTTGTTAAAATATTTTTAAAAAGATTTTTATTTACTTATTATTATTATTTAATTATAAAATTAAAAAAATACAAAAACAAAATTTTATATAATTTATTCATGTCACCAAACCCGTAAAAATATTCATCAAAACAAAAAAAAAGAAAAGAAAAAAGGTTTTTAAATCTTTTTTTTTTTTTTTTCATTCTAAACAATATGGCGCCCAAAATGAAAATTATGTCCTTTTATTATTTTTTTTTAAAATTATAAACTCTCTTTTTTATTTAATAAAAATTTTAATATATTCGACGAGTATCATAAATTCATAAATATTCGCGTATAAATAAAAATTATTATTGTTTGATGATAATAATCATTTAAATAATTTACTGCTTTTTAATAAGAGGTAATTATTATTATTATTATTATTATTATTATTATTATTATTACGTAGCCGGAAGTAAAACATTAAATTACAAAATCGAAATCATTAATCATTAATGGTAATAAATAATAAATTTTTCAAACATTTTTTTTTCTTTTTCTGATTTTTCTTTAATTTCATTTAACTGTAACGATAATACAATTATTATTATTATTATTACTATTATTATTATTATTACCTTGTTATTATTATTATTATTATTATTATTATTATCATTAATAATTATTGTTTTGAATTTTAAATTTAAAAAAAAAAAAGAAATTATTATTTGTTACAGTTCAAAAAATCACACTGCACTAAACTTTAAAAAATTTTTTTTTTTTATTTCATTTCTTTATTTTATTAAAAATGTCTTTTCAAATAATCGTTATTTATTTATTTATGAGAAACTTATTAATGTTATTATTGAATAATTTTATTTTTATCTCTCTCTCTCACTCTCTACCCCCCTCCCTTTTTCTTTTACCCTCTTATTCTTTATTTCGTAAATAAATAAATTTTGTATTTTTTATTTTTTTTCAATGTTGTTGATCTTAATAGAATTTGATTGATTGAATGGATGAATGAACGAACGAACGAACGAACGAACGAACGAATGAATGAACGAACGAACGAATGAATAAATGTTTGAAGAATTAAAAAAAAAAAAATCGTTTTTAAATTATTACATTAAAAAAATAAGAAAAAAGAAAATATAAGAAAAATTATTTATTATTTTAAATAGAAAAAGAAAAATTGAATACATGCATGAGTTTAATAATAATAATAATAATAATAATAATAATAATAATAATAATAAGTAAATTATTTAAATTTATTTAAAAATAAGTTTATTTATTCATTATATTTTTATGAAATTTTTTTTTTATAAAAATAAAATAAATTGAATTTTATTAACGTATTAAAAAATTAAAATTTCTATTATTATTATTATTATCACGCGTGAATTTTTTTTGCGTTTTTATTTTGATTTATACTTTTTTAAATTAATTATGTGTGACGAAAATAATTAATTTAACGTGAAAATAAAAAAAAATTAAATTCGTTCTTCTTCCGGTTGTTTCGACACCGTACGGTTAACCTTAAAGTTGATTTCTCAGACGAACCTTTTTTTATTATTATTATCATTATTAATAAAATTCGTTAAATTTTCCGTTGAAATCATTTTCTTAGAATGAATTGATTGAATGATTTTAATGAATGACCTTTTCGTATAAAAGGCCTTTTTAACCTTTATTTTAACTCGCGTTTTACGTAATTGTAATTTTTCTTTTTTTCATTACATCTTAATCATATTAGATTTTAATGATGATAAAAAAGGTTAAGAAACCGGAAATACGTCATTTTTTTTAACGGTTTTAAAAAATTAAAAATTTTTCCGTTTAAATTTATTATTATTTATAATAAATTTAAAATCCCATAAAAAATAAATAAATTAACTTTTTTTATTGTTTTAATGTAATCGACACTAACGTTTTAATAATGATGATAATGATAATGATAATGATAATAATTTGAAAATTTTTGGAAATTTGCCTGAAAATTTATCCCAAAATTATACTGGATTATTTAATTTAGAATAATTTTTCATTTTTATAAAAATTATTAAAATTGAGTTTTTGTGGTAATTGATGCGTCTGTTATTTATTTATTTATTTTTTGAAAGAAACTTTTTCAAAATAATGCCAACAAAAAAAAAAAAGAAAATTTGTTTTTTTCCGTTGAAAATTTTCCCTTTTTTTGTGAATTTCACCGTCGAGTTTTCGTGAATTTTTTTTTTTCTTTTTTAAATTAAATCTTATAAGTCACGTACGTTTTTCAAATCGAACGTGATCACAAAGTTGACGCTTTAATTTCCTAAATAATAAACGTTTGGGACAAATTTTTAAATAAATGACAGCATTATTATTATTATTATTACTGCTTCCGCTTTTGCTGTTATTATAATAAAGTTACAGAGTTCCAAAAAAAAAAACGAAAAAAAAATTAATCAAAAGTAATAAAACGAAATGATTTATTAATTTTTTTTTTAAATGACGTTTCGAGTTAATAAATACAATCAATACATAAACGTCCTTGCATCGTAATATTAATAAATAAATAAATAAGCATTTAAATAAATAAATAAACAATTAAATAAATGAATTATTATTAGTCATTAAAAACGTAATAAATTTTACGATTTATTGAGTAATTTCATAGAGTATATAAATATTTCATAGAGTAATTTTCCTTTGTGTAAAAGGAAACTTATGGTCAAAGATAAAAAAAAAAAAAAGAAATTAAAAATTACAATTGCATTTCTAGATTTTTTTTTTTTTTAATGCAAATCAACACATTTTTTTTTATTTTTTGCACTCGAGAATAGACGCCATTTTTTTTTTTTTAAGTACTTATTTTATTTTTTTTATTTTTCTTTTTCTTCTTCTTCCTATGTTTATGACTTTAAGTTTCAACAGAATTTTTATTTGCGGAAAATAGAAAAAAAAAAAAACTTAACATATATATTACGAAACGAGTAAAAATGTTAATTTTTTTTAGCGAAAAAAAATAATTTATTAACTCTTTTAAAATAAAAATAAAAATAAAAAAATAAAAACAAACAAACAAACAAACAAGCAAACATCGTTCATGCATTATTAATAAATTTTTTTTTTCTGATATTTTAAAAAACACCACGACTCCCGTAAGTTAAACATAAGCGAGTTATGTTTTTTTAAATAAAAATTTTATCGGAAAAATCGTCGGTAGTTTTACCAACTTGATTAATTATTCAATCTCCTTTTCGTGTTGTTATGATATAAAAATGTAATTATTACTCGAGTTAGTTAAAATCTTACATATTTTTTTTTTATTAATTAATAATAAAAAATTTAAACGTTATAAAAACTTTCGTTTAAAAAAAAAAGAAATTATCATTATTATTATTATAAACGTAATAAGAGTGTTGCAAACGATAAATTTTTTTTCTTTTTCCCCTTTCCCCCGCCCCATAAATTTATACTAAAAATGTAACGATGATAATGATGATGATGATGATGACAAATAAATCGTCATTTTATTAATACATAAGTTTTGATTAACTTTTAATTCGAATATTTTTATTATTATTATTATTATTATTATTATTATTATTATTATTATTATTATTATTATTAATATTATTATTATTATTATTAAACAAATAAAAACAGATTAAATTTATCAAAAGAGTTAAATAAAAAATTTTTTTATTTTATTTATTTTTAATAACGATTTTTTTTTTTTTGCGTAGAATTTTTCTCAAAGGAATAAACAAACACGAAAAAGTTAAAAAAGGAAAAAAGGAATCGAAAAGATTTTTTTTTTTTTTAACGAACTGACAATCTTTATAACTCTAATAAATAAATTACGTATTAAACCATTGAAGAAAAAAAAAACGATAACGATAATAATAATAATAATAAAACTTTTCCTTTTTTTTCCTTTTTTTTCGATATAATTAATAATTAAAAAATTTTAAAATTAAGAAAAAAAAGGAAAAAAGGTTTTAAAATTTATTTTCATCGATTTATTAATATCATCATCATCGTTTTCAAAAATTTCTAAATAAATAAGAGAGAGAGAGAGAAAGAGAGAGTTTAAAAAAAAATTTTACAAAACAAAGATAGATAAATTATAAAGGGAGAAGGGGGAAAGAGAGAGAGGAGGGGAGGGAAATTTTTTTTTTTTCAAAAACAATACGAAAAGGATTAAAACAAAAGAATTTTCTTCTTCTTCTTATTCTTAAAGCCTCGAAGGTAAAAAAAAAATACTTTTGGGCACAGCAGGAAATTTTATAAAAGAAATATTATAACTTTAGAGTTAAGACTCTTTTCTTATTTTTTTTACGATCTTTCCCAAGAAAATATTACCGTAAAAAAAAAAAAAAATATCAAATGCTTATATATATATATATATCAACATTGTAAAAACAAAGGATTATCATTATTATTATTATTACATATATATAGTTTAAAATCCGCACGTTTTTCCTTATCGCACGTTTAAATTTACGCTGCGTATATATATATATATATATATATATATATATATATATATATAAACATTATCGAATAATAATAATAATATTTGTTTAAAGAGTTTTTTTTTTTATAAATTAATTGAATTTAAATTTTTAAATATGTTTTAATAAAATATATACTTATTCTGACGGCGGTTACATTAAATCGTAATAAAATAATAATAAATCATTATTATTAAATTATAATATAATATATTATTAAATTATTAAATTATAAATTATAATATAATATTATATAAATCATTATTATTTAAAAATAAATTTTTTAAACGTGAGTACGTAGGGGGGGAGAGGGGGAGAGGAAAATTTTTAACATAAATAAATAAACGAATGATTGGATGAAAATTTTTTTTTTTAGGCTTATTATTGTCGAAATATTTTTTTATTATGTTTTCAATGATGATGATGATGATGATTGGTATAATAATAATAATAATAATAATAATAATAATAATAATAATGATGATGATAAGTGGTTGAAATTAATTTAGAAAAAAAAACTCTCGTTCAAAATTTTGTTTTGACAAAAGTTTTCAAAATTGGCCTGTAAAAATATTTTTCCTTTTTTTTTTTTTTTTTTTGCTTTCCTGGTTTTGACAAACGTTAATGAACGACAGAGAGAAGGAGAGAGGGGGGAAAAAGAGAGAGAGGGGGGAAAAAGAGAGAGAGGGGGGAAAAAGAGAGAGAGGGGGAAAGAGAGAGAGAGAGAGGGGGGGATAAAATGAAAATTTTAATATGAATTTTACCTCTCAATACGTTATTAATAAAAGATGATGAAAATTTAAATTTTTTTTAAATGGGGGTTTTTTATTTTTTTAATAACAGAAATAAGTTTATGAATAATTTTATGTTAAACGATTGGCTTATTCACGTAAGATAATAATAATAATTTTTTAAATTGAGTTTATTAATCGAAAATATTTGTCGATAAAATGAAATTTTATAATATATTGAAAATAATTTTTTTTGATTTGCAAGAACGATACAATTTTTTTTTTTTTTGTAGCAAAACATTGAGAAACGCAAACATTTTTCAACACGAAAATATTTATTTATGTGTGTTATTTATTTATTTATGTGTCAATTAAGGTGTAAACATAACCTAAAAAAAAAAAAATTTGTTTTTACTATCGGAAAATTCATTTGGTTTTGTTTTGTTTACTTTTCTTGTATTCATTTTGTAAAAATTTTCCCCCCTTTTTTTTTTTTTATTGGAAAACATTTAAAGATTTCCCGGTTTAATTTAACCTTTTTCTCGGTGAAATTTTCTTTTTTTTTTAAATGTTTCACACGAATGTGGATGTTAAAAAGGAAAAAAAACAAATCAAATTAACTCGTTAAAAAATGAAAAATTTTAAAACGGAAATGAAATTTTTTTTTTTTAAATTTGGTATCTCTTATTATTATTATTATTATTATTATTATTATTATTATTATTATTATTATTATTATTATTATTATTATCTTTTTTTAGATTTTACGTTTCATTACTTTTTAATTCTCTAATTAGATTAATAAAATCGTGCGGATAAAATAATAATAATGAAAGAAAATATGGCGGGGAGTGGTGACGTATTAGGTATAGAGAATGTTTTAGAGGCGGGGATTCTGGAATTGAATTTCCCACGTTGACTAGGGAGTAAATGGGGAGTACTGGGATCTTCCTCGGGTGTGGACCTGATGGTTCTGGCTTGGGAAGGGGTTGAACCTGAAATGCAGGTTAAAACTCCCCCGAACGCCCCTCCCTCCGATGAAACACGCCTCGGAATTTTAGTCGGGTAGTGGCTTTGGCTGAGCCCCACACTCTCCCTGCTACCGGATGGGGAGGTTGTGCGAAATAAAAAAAAAAAAACTCACAATAACAAGATGGCGCCCAACAACAAGTGTCAAATTCTCAAATAACAATTTCGAAACCGTATTCAATCTTTTTATTTCCGAATGCAAAATACTAAAAAAGTAGCAGAATAAAATTTAAATAAAATTTTTTTTTTTACGAATTTAAAAAAAGGAAACCCACGTGGAGGAAATCGAGTTGTGTGAAATGGTCCACGTATTTTAGAAAATTTTCCACCAACCATTTTTTTTACACCATCACCCCCCCCCCATTTTTATTCGAGCATTTATTCTTAAGGAATCGGTTAAAGACCTGAAATAAACGTGAAAAAAAACTCGGAAGAAACACGCGAAACTCACCGTGTTGAACAATAATAATAATAATAATAATAATAATAATAATGATAAAACACGTAGAAAAGTTTTTTTTTTTTTTTTTTTTAACGTCGTATTTTCAACGTTAAATAATTTTTCTCGCATTAAATTTTTTTATAGCATTTTGTGCTTTTTTATCCTCCATTAAATACGTCAGTTAAATTTAAAACGTAAGTTTGAGTTACCTTTTCTTTGTGGTTATATAATTTAAGTTAGAGAACACGTCAAAATCAGAAATATTTCAAGAATTTTATGTTTAACAACAATTTGTTGTTGTTACATTCATTCATTCATTCATTAAATATAAATAATTAATTAACGGTTATAACAATTATAAATTTTATTTATTTAAAATAACGTCCACGTTCAATTTATATTTATTATAATAAATTTTAAAAAATAAACAATAATAATAACATTAACATTTTTTTATTTAAAAAAAAAAAAAAACATTTAAAAAGAAAATAAAAGGTCAAAAGGTCGTGAAAGTATTAAAAATAAGGAAATAAATACATTAAAAAAAAAAAAGTAAATATTTGTTATAAATTAAATCATATGGTGTGCTTGCATGTGTGTGTAAAGAAGGATAAGGATTGATTTAAAATGGCGGACATTAAAAAAAAAAAGTTTAATATTTAAACTCTTAAAAAAAAGAAAATGTGACGCGACAAAAGAAAATTTTTATTTCGTCGTTTATTTATTACGATGAAAACGCGTCGTCGGCGCCTTTATCCATTGTGCTGGACCACGTATTATCATTGACCTCATTGTTATTATTTTTTTTTTTCTCTCTCTTTTTCCAACAACAAATTTAAAACTCTAAGATTTCCATTTTCTCTCTCTTTCTATCAAATCATTTTTCCTTGTTTGAAATTTTTATTTTATTAAAATTATTCGTTAAAAAAAAAAATTAATAAATATCATAATGCATAGAGAAATTAGAAAGAGATTTTCATCGACACCTTTTTTCGCGAAAAATGTTTTGAAACAATTCAATTCAATTGATTCTTAATAGTGACGTCAATAAGACACTCGAATGCAATAAGAGATGATTTTTTTAAGAAGTGGTTAAAAAAAAAAAAAGTAGAAAAACGTGATTTTTTCATTTATATTTGATTTCATTTCCACTTTTTCCTTTTTTTTTTTTCCTTTTATTAAAAATCCATTTAAATGTTATTCACAGTAAATATATATATATATATTATTCTCGTTAAATTTTTTCTGAAGTCAAAAAAAAAATTCAAGTCTTTAATTAATGTCAATTTTTTTTAAAGTGATTTTAAATGTTTTTAATAAAATTTATATTAATAGAATTTAAATTTTTTTTTTTTGTACAATGACAAGAATAAAGAAAAATTGATGATGGGTCTCCCTTTTTTTTTATAACTAATTCATCTATCATTCTTTTTTAAAAATAAGTTTTTTTTTTTTCTAGTCAATTCGAATAATTTAAATCGATTTTACTTTCCTTTTTTTCCATCCTTTTTTTCCATTTTTTTTTTGTTGCAAGTCGTTAAACTCCTATTCGTCATAAAGTTAAGAAAGGTAAAAGTGTCAAAAACTTTTGAAATTATTCAACACTTTTACAATTTATATTTTCTCGACGTTACATTTTAATTTATTAAACTTTTTACTTATTCTTTTCATCATTATCATCTCCCAATAATAATAATAATAAAAACGACGACGATCGTCGTAATAATAATAATAATAATCCCGATATTTTATTAACAATATGGTTTTCGATTTAAAAAAAAATTTTTTTTTGTTATTATGTTTCGCTTACGGTTAAAAATAAATAAAAACGGTTTTTGCGTTTAAATTCATATACAAAATAAAATGTAAACAAATATAAAATGGCCGCCATGTTGTTTATTAAATATTTGAAATTATTTGTTTGACCCTTTTGAAAAATAAAATCAATAAAATCCGATCGATTATTGATTTTTTTTTTATTACGCCGGTTCATAATATTAATTTTTCAACAAAAAAAAAAATTTTTTTTACTTAACTTTCCGTATTATTATTATTATTATTATTATTATTATTAGTTCGTTATTAGTTTTTTTTTTTTTACATGGAATTTTTCGTGATTGGAAAATGATTGGAATATTTTTACAACCGATAATTAATCAATAAATTAAAAATCGGAAAAAGAAAAATCGACAAAAAAAAAAGGAAAATTTTTTGAAATTATTCGAAACGAATGAAAAAAAGAAAGAACAAATCTTATATGATGATAATAATAATAATAATAAATTCAAATGGAAGAAACCATTGAAACGCATTTTCGTACGCGTTGGTTACCGTATATTACGAAGAAAATTTCAATTAAAATTAAATAAGGAAAACTTTTAAAAAAAATGATGAAATAAATTAATAGGATTTTTACAATCTTTTTAAATAAAAATAAAAAGATAAATGTCGGATGTTCTTTTTGATAAAAATTTGCCCCTCCCCTTTCCTTCTATTTTTTTTTTTTTTAAATCGTTAATTTCCTTTTTTGATAATAATAATAAAAAAATAATCAATTTTGTCGCGATAAAAGTAAAATCGTACGAAAAATGATTCACAAAAATACTGGAAAATTTTAAATTACGAATTTTTTTTGTGAAAAATAATTATGGCGGACGTAATTCATATTCGAACCGGAAATGGATATTTAATTTTATTAAAAATTTTAAATTTGGTTCACATCGATCGATTTGAAAATTTTCTATTAATAATAATAATAATTAAAAACTTTTTTTTTTTAAATCGATTAATAATTTTCAAAATTAATTCCATGAAATTTTTTTTTTTTTTAATTGAAAAATTAATAAAATTAAATTAATGAATTATTATTATCATTATTATTATTGTTATGGAATTTGTAACAGTTTAAAATTTATTTTCGAATTATAAAATTTTTGACCCGAAAAAATACATTTCATGAAAATTTTTTTTCGTTTTTAAACGTTGATACAAAATTAATTTAATTCAAACGACAACACATTCCGCCGGATTTATTAACAATCAAAGCAATTATTATTATTATTATTATTATTATTAATATTATCATCATTATTATCGTCGTAATAATCGAAATTGTAATTAAAATAATTTTCAAAGAGGAAAAGAGAAATTAAACAAAAATACTTTTTTTTGAAAAACGTATAATTATTATTATTAATTCAATGAAAATTTTTTAAATTCTTTAAAATGTTTTCTTTTAAAAAGAAAAAAAGAAGAAGAAGAACATTCTGGAATGTTTGTTTGTTTGTTGAAGTTTCGAATGAGGGGGAAGGGGGAATGGAAAATTTATGGAGACAAATAAAAAAAAAATTTTTTGTCAATGTTGTTGTTTTTTAATGTAACAGTAAAGTAATAATAATTATTATTACTACGAAAACGTGTTTGACCAGATCGTGTAATTAACGATAAGCTAAAAGAAAATTTTTTTTCCAAAGTTGGCAATTAATACGACGTAATTGCCACGATGATGACGTGCGTTTCGTTTTTTTTTTGAAAAAATGGAGGGAAAAGCTGCAAAAATTTCAAACATTAAAGATTTTTCCGACGTCTTGTAAATAAAAATTTTTTTTTTTTTATATTTCCGTTTCCGTTTTTTTTTTAAATTTATTATTAAGTTGGCTAACCTGATTATGAATTTAAAAAAAAAAATTTTGAATTATTTTCAATAACATTTAAAACATCTTGTCGTTTACAAAAAAAAAATTTTTTTATTTTATCGACACTTTTTATTTGTTGTTTAGTTTTTTTTTTTTTTTTTGAGAGAGAGAGAGAGAGAGAGAGAGATTAATGGAAAATCAATTGATAAGAAATAACCAATAAATTTCAAATTTATCCATATTTCTTTAATTTTCGACAGCTAAATCTGCCTGCTGGAATTTGAAAGCTATATATTATTTTATTATTTTCTACACCAATCATCACACACAATTCACTTCACAATAATATCCCATCGAATTTTTTTTACCCGGTCTATAAAAAAATCGATATAAAATATTATAAATTCCTTTTTACGGCACTGATTTTTAAAGAAAAAGGAAAAAAAATTCTGTTTTTAAACGGAAATTTCATCTCGCCAATATATGATGGTACTCGAACCACGATCGCGTTAACAATTTTTAATATCATTCTTTGTACACGTCAAAATTTGATGTATTAAACAACAGGGGGGAAAAAAGGAGAGAGAGAGAGAGAGGGGGAAATTTAAATTTAAGGAGATTCTAAAAAAAAATGATTTTGATGGAGAGGGAAAGACAGGGAAGGGGAGTAAATTGAATTTGAAAATGAAAGGACATTTTTTTTTTTTCCCCCCAACTCAATAAAATTTTAACTACGTACGTCAAACGTTCGGTTTTTACCCGATCAATTAGTAATTTTTTAATTTTTTCAATATTTGTGGGAGTTTCTCCTCAATCCTCTTTTTTTTTAAGACCGACATTTTTTTTTTTTTTTCAATTAAAATAATAAAATT
>NW_002987056.1:79122-136752 GCF_000006295.1 Pediculus humanus corporis | reverse complement strand
CCCTCACTCTTCCGGACACACACTCTCTCTTTCTCTCTCTTTCTTTTTAAAAAAAAATTTTCCAATATTTAACAATCGTCCAAAAAAAAAAAAATCATAAATTTTTAAAAAAAATTTGACATCATTTTCTTTATGAAATTTTCCTCCCCGGGAAAACGGTTTCCAAAAAAAAAATAGAAAAAAATTATTAGTTACTGCTGTGATTAAATTGTGAAACCTTTCCCCCCACCTTCCTCTTCCCCCTCCTCCCTTCCCCCTCCTCTCGTTCGTGATACGGTTTTACCTTGTTACGTTTATTAACCCAATTTGAGTTATTTAATATTATATATCGTCCGCCATATCGTTCCTCCATTACCTGCTCATTTTTTTTTTTACTTTTATTTTACGTGAGAGACCGAACGCCGTTCGTATTAAAAAAAATATATATATGTATTAATTTTAAACCAGAAAAATAAATATTTATTTACTTTTTCCTGGAGAAGAAAATTTTTTTTTTTTTTTAATAAATACAGTCAGAAACGAAAATTTTCTTTTTTTTTTTTGTAATAAAATTTAATTCGCGTAACAACCTTTGATTTTTTTTTCCTTTTTTTCCTTTTTTCTCCTTTCTTTTCGGATGAATAAATTTTATCTTTTTTTCCTTTTTTTTTTTTTTTAATAGGGAGAGGATGGGGGAGGGGGAAAAAAAGGAAAGCGTATAGAATGTTGTAGTAGTAGTAGTAGTAGTAACCTCTTTTTTTTTTTGCATAATTTTTTTTTCTATAAATGCGTTGAAATTCAAAATGACTATTCACGAAACTGGACAAATGACATTTTCAATAAAAAAAAAGAGGTGGAAACGAAAAAAAAAAAAAGGGATAAAAAATAAAATTCCTTTAAGGAATAATCTTTTTTTTTTTTATTTGTTGTAATTGGATTTCTTTATAATAAATACTCGAACTGAAAAAAATCCGGGAAAAAAAGGGAAAAAAAAAAATTCGAAATGATAAAAATTAAAAAAAAAAAAAAAAAAAAAACCGCAAATATATATATAAAAGGAAAAAAAAATTTTCAAAAAAAATTCGCCATTTTTTTTTTTTATTATCATTATCGTAATTACCTCACGGCATCAACGCAAAAAGAAAAAAAAATTTAATAATAATATTTTTGCTACCGTTAATAAACACACCAAGACTAATATTTTCACTTATAAAATTTTCTTATAAAAGATTTTCAAATTGAGTTTTATAAAAACTTTATTAAGTTTTTTTTCTTTCCCTCCCCGCCCCTTACCACCCATTCCCTCCTTTTCCCTCCCCAACCCTTAAAACCAATTTTATCCTTTTCAATTTTTTTTTTTTTCTTACGTATATATAAAAATTTGCTAACGTTTACAAACACCGTCTTAAAAAAAAAAAAAAATTTATTTTAACTTCAATTTTTCTTTCCTCCTCCCCCTCCCCCCGTTCACAGAAAAATTTAATTGTCGCAAAAAAAAAAAAAAATTAAATAAGGAAATTTTTAATAAAAAAAAAAAAAAACTGTTTCCGGTTTTATAAAGAAAAAAATAAAAGGAAAAAATTAAATTCGACGACGATTAATTAAACGGAAATAAAATAATTTAAAATGGCGGACTTTTTTTTTTTTTTCTTTTTCAAAATTAACACATTCGATTGAAAAAAAAAAAAAAAACTTTTTAATATTTATATATAATATAGGTAAATAAAAATTTAATTTAAGTAAATCTTTTGACAAATTAATTAAAATTAATTAAATTTATCTTTATCTTTTTTCCTTATCACTTAATTATTAAACGATTAATTATATTATCGTGTCTAATTCAATTAATTGTTTTCGTTTAATTATAAATTTCGCGTATTAATATTATTATTATTATTATTAACATTTTTTTTATTTATTTCGTTTGAAATTTTGTCAATTTTTTACCGATCGACGATGACGACGACAACGACAACATTATTCTCGAAAATAAAATAAAAAAATTATTATTATTATTATTTTATTATTGTTGTTGTTGTTGTTGTTGTTGCTGATGTTGTTGCTGTTTTTGTTGTTATTGTTGTTGCTGTTGCTGTTGTTGTTGTCGTTGTCGTTGTTGTTAATAATGTCTTTTACGTACTAATATCGTGATTTAATTTTTAGAAAAAAAAAAAAAAAACTAAAAAGCCAATTAATTTTCAATTACCTAACAAGGAAAGTAATTTAAATTAAATTAAATGTAAATTAAATGCACCTGTACAAAAGACTCGTTGTAAAATAATAATAATAATAATCTTAATAATAATGATAATGATAATAATAAAATTCCGTTAAACAACGTTTACCAAATGAATAATAATAAAATGTAATTTTTTTTTTTTTTTTAGACCTCCGAAGAGAAAACTTCAATATTTCATAGAGAAAGAAGAGGATGTTGATAATGACGTCATGAAATTAAAACAATTTAACAAAACGACGATGACGACGACGACGACGATGATGATGATGACGCACAGATTACGTCACGAGAAAAAAATGAAAAAGTTAAACGAATTACTACGATTAAATAATTACACGGCAAACTCTAGTTATAAAGATAAAAAATTATTAAATTATAAAAAACTAAACAGTAATCATTTAAAAAACGTGAATTTGAAAATTTTCAACAATAATAGTGGTAATAATAATAATAATAATAATAATAATAATAATAATAATAATAATAATAGTAATAGTAGGGGTAGTGGTAGTGTCGGTGATAACAGAACAGTAAAGTGGTTAAAGTGGTCTGAATTAAACTTTACTAAAAATAATAATAATTATAATTTTAATAATGATAATAATAATACGGTGGAAAATGACGTGTCAAAAGAAAAATATTCGCTACATGAAAATTGTTACACGACGAACGACGTTCTAGAAATAATTGCCATCACGTGTTTAGTTAATTTTATTTTTTGGTTTATGATAATGTCTTGCGTTAACATATTTACAAGAAATCAAGTCATCACAAAATCCGATAGGTAAGTCATTTATTAATTATTATTATTATTATTATTAATTTTTTCTTACGATTCGTCGTTAATGCGCATGGCAACATCCGGAACCGGAAATATTCTTAAAAAATACATAAGAATAAATTAAAATGAAGGTAAAATAATGGAAGAATGAATGAATGAAAAATTTTACGTGTTTATTTAACGTTGAAGACAAAAGAAATTTTTTTTTTTTTTTAAATTAAAATTTAAATTTTAAAAAAAGAAAAA
This sequence comes from Pediculus humanus corporis, assembly GCF_000006295.1. Classification (NCBI taxonomy): domain Eukaryota; kingdom Metazoa; phylum Arthropoda; class Insecta; order Psocodea; family Pediculidae; genus Pediculus; species Pediculus humanus. Next base: position 133,507 of record NW_002987056.1, on the reverse strand, counting down.
AAAATTTAAATTTAAATTTTTATAACGCTTCGAAAAATTTATTTTAAATTTTTCCGCCTTTTTCACGTAGTTAAAAATTTTTTTTTTTTTATTTCCGGTTAACTATATTATTTGATATTATACTCTATGATTGTTACGTCATCAACCGTGATAAATTAAATTTTTTTTTTTTTTTTTTAAATAAAATTAAATATATATGGAGCGGAAAATTTAAATAAATTTCACAAATTTTCTTTTTTTTTTTTTTTTAGCCGAACGGTTGCAAAAAAATGAAAAAAAATTTTTTTTTAAAATTTCTTCTGCTTGAAAAATTTTCCGAAAAAAAAAAAAAAAGGTTAAACATTAGTTTTTCCTCCGGGTCAAAGAAAAGAAAAAAAAAGAAATCGAATCGTAAGAATGCAAAAAAAAAAAAAAAAAGAAAAAATATATTAATGTGGGGTGAGTGCGCGCGTTAACGGAACTAATACTCAATAAATTATTATTATTATTATTTATATTTTCCGATTTTAAAATTAATTTTTTTCACGTAATTCGTTTGAATTCATTTTTATGATTTGAAAAACGTTTAAAAAGAAAAGTTTTTTCCTCCAAAAAAAAAATTATTTATTGAATTTTCATAAGAAAATTTTCCGGTTTTCTTTTTTTTTTTTTAACTTTAAAATTATTTATTTATTTATTTATTTTTGATTTATTATTTAAAAAAATAAATATTACGTCATAAAAATAAATAAATAAATTTTTTTTCTTTACGCTTTCACTCTTTCTCTCTCTTTCTCTCTCTCTCTCTTCCTCTCTCACTTTTTTCTTTTTCCAAAATTTATGCTTTACAATATTTGTGTTAGTTAAGCCCTTTAATGTTTCCCCCTTCCCCTCCCACCCCTCCGGTCAAACGTGTAAAAACATAAACAAACAAACACCTTTTAACCTTTTTTTTTCTTTTTTCGATTTTTCCTAACGGAAAATATTTTTAAAAAAAAGAAAATTTTTTTTTTTTTTAAATTTAACGGAAACTGATGACGTAATATTTCGCCAATGTCCGAATGTTTTTTTTTTTGGTTATTAACGACATTTTTAAAAATGATTGAATAGGAAAAAGGAAAAAGTTAATAAGTTCAAATGTTTTAAGTTAAATAAAAAAAAATTTATGAGTTATCGACCGTAACGAAAAATGTTCTTAACGTTCTAAAACGTTTATTTTTAAAATAGATGATTGCCATTTCCAAAAATAATTTAATAAATTATGATTATGTTCCTGTTGTTGCTGTTGCTGTTGCTGATGATGATGATGATGATGATAAATAATATTGTAAAATGAAAAACTTTTTTAAACGTAACGTTAAATTAAATGTAAAAAAAACAAATGATGATGATGATGGCAGGAAAGAATAAAAAAAAAATTTTTCATTCCCTCTCTCTCTTTCTTTCTCTCTCTCTCTCCCTCTCTCTCGAAAAAAAAGCAATTAAAATTTAAATTGTAATTAAATGAAACAGTTCAAAATTTAAAAAAAGAAAAAAAAATCGGAAAAAAGGAGGAAAAGAAAAATTTTTACTTTTTTTTTTTTTTACGAGGGAGGGAGAGGAGAAAAGGGGCGGGAAAAATCGGGATACGGAGTGGGAGGAAATAAAAAGTGAGAAAGAGAAAAAAAAAAAAGAAAAAAACAAAAGATTATCAAAGAAAAAAAAAAAAACCTTCCGGAAAAAAAAGAAAATCAATGGGTTTTTTTATTAAAAAGAAAACAATGATGACTCATATAAATCTTATGTGTAACTCGGACATTTTATAATTAAATTTATTTTTTTTTCCGGATTGTTTCGTATTAAAAAAAAATTCGATTGGGGGGGAGAAGGGGGGGGTGAAAAACCGGAAAAGTTATTTATTATTGTTATTATCACGAATAGTATTTTCACCGGAAATAGTCGTCTGAAACGGTGCGTAAAACACAAACGAATTTCCGATTCGTATAAAATCCGTTGCAGTGTGTAAATAAATTAATGACGTGGACGCAGACCAATTAAAATAATTACACGACAATGTTAAACGTATGTAAAAAAAAAAAATTTAGTTAATAATAATAATTTACACGTTATTATTTATCGTAAATTTAGAAAAAAAAATTTTTCTTTTTTTTTGTGCATTCGAGCTAAAAAATCGTAAAAATAAAAAAAAAAAAAAAAAAAAAAAGGAAAAATGAAAAATTCACGAGGAAAAAAAAACGGTAAAAATTTTTAAAGATAAGTAAATTGAAAAGAAAAAAAAAGAGAAAAAAAAAATTTATCAACTGGAATTTTCCGGAATTCTCCGGACGGAGATATTTAAAAAAAAAAATCTCTCGCATAATAATTAAAAGCAAATAAAAAAAAAATCTTTTCTTTTCTTTTCTTTTACTATTTACACGATTAAAAAAAAAAAAAATCAATACATCGATTATTTTAATGACGTCACAAATTTAAAATTTAAAAAATAAAATATGGGAAGTTGGGGTTTGGAGGAAGGGGGGAGGGGTGAAAAAAAAATTTTTTTTTCTTTAAAGATTTTTCTTCCATGTGTAAATTTTTTATTTTATTTTATTTTATATAAACTTGACTGTGAATAGTAAAATATTTCAAATATTTTGACAAGCAGACGAAAAAATAAAAAAATAACATAAATTATACGTGAAATAAAAAATTTTCGACGATGATGATGATGATGATGATAATGATGATGAGAATAAAAGTTACGAGACTTTATCGAAAATGTGAACGAGGGTAGAAAATTATGCGTACGTGTGTACGTGCGTGCGTGCGTGCGCGTGTGCGAAGGGAGAATTTTATGGAAAATTTACTCTCTGACTAACGACGACAGAATTTTCAAAAAAAAAATTTTTTATATGTAATAATAATAATAATAATAATTCCTGTCAAGTGTGTATATTTTCTGTAACGAGACAACGACGCATCGCGGGTAAAAAAAAAAATTTATGTTAGTGCCACGTTAAAAAATATTTGTTTATTTTTTAATAATTTTTTACGTTATCAATGACGGTTATCAAAAAAAAAAGTCTTATCAATGTTTACATTTATTTCCTTTTCGGACACGGGATTTTCATTTTTTCTTTAACGGAAATGGATTTGAAAACGATTATGACGTCACGAATTGAAATTCAGGTTTTTTCTTTTTTTCTTTTCTTTTTTTGTCCATTTTAAAAATTAGTTTTTGGGTAAAAGTTTTTTTTTCGGCGGGGGGAGGAGGAGGAGGGGGGAGGGGAAGAGGGATAGGGAGGGTGGGGTGAGAGTAAACGTTTCGGAAACAATTTGAAATTTTTTTTTTTTTTCACCGGAAAAAACATTTTTTTTTTCTTTTTATAACTTTTTAGTAAATTCGTTTAGAGTTTTTTTTTTCTTTTTTTTTTTTCATTAAATAACTTCCGGGTAAATAAAAATTTTCTTTTAGTTTACTGTTATCCGGATGTCCAGAGTATCTTTTTTTTTTTTCATTTATATAATCATCATCATCATCATCGCATTTTTTTATTAACTCTTTCGTTTTGTACATTTTAAACTCGAACGACAAAAAAGAAAAAAAAATCCGGAAGTTATCCTAACGACAAAAACGATATCCTACTTGTAATAAATATTTCCGGTTACGCTTTTCAAAAAAAAATGATATTAATAATAATAATAATAATAATTTAATTTTCTCGTGTAAATATTTAAAAAAAAATTTAATGAAAATAATTATCAAAAAAGTTTAAAATTAATTTGTATTGCATCAAAGGAATTTTTTAAAAAAAAGGAAAATTTTAAAAGGAAAATGTTTTCGACGATCAGGTAAACATGAAAATGTTAAAAAGAAATATTAAATTCATGTTTAAGAAAACGAAAAAAAAAAAAAGAAAGAAAAAAGAAAAGTTGAAAGTTTTTCCTTTCGGGGTAATAATAAATTTTATTATTATTTACTTAACTTAAAAGAAATTTTTTTTGAAATTTGCTTTCAATAATAAGAAAAAAATGTAAACAAACAAACAAACAAACAAACAAACAAACCTATGGCAAACGAACGAACAAACAAACAACAAAATAACATTTCATTTACGTTAAAAAAGTAACACGAATTAATCATGTTTGTTAACGAATCGTACGTTTGAATTATGTTTGTTTTTTTTAAAATGTCAGGGATTTTTTTTTTAAATGTTGGCCATACTGTTAATGGATGCTTCATTTTATTATTTTTTAAACCTTTTTTTTTTTGCTACATTTTAATAATAAATAATTATTTTTCAACTTAAATTGTTTTCAACGTTAATTTACACGTCAGATTACTCGTTAACAACAGCAAAAAAATTTTTTTTAATGACTGCTGCCACGAAACAAACAAAAAAAAAAAAAAATTTACTCAAAGGGTTAAAACTTTTATATTAATTTTCAAAGTTTATAAAATTTTAATTCATTCACGTGTCAAATTTTCTTTTCTTTCTTTTTTTTAACCGAAAATTTTAACCGTGGAAGTAAATTTTGAAACAAAAAAGAAAAGAAAAATTTTTTTTTTCTTTCGAGTTTTTTTTTTTTTTTTTTTCGATACAATCGATATAATATTCGATATTTATATTGACGTACAGGTTTACCAACGTTTAAAAAAAAAAATTCGAATTTGTTTTTTATTTGAATTATGTTACTCATCGTTTTTTTGTTTTTTTATTTACGGTTTCTTTTTTTTTTCTTCTTTCTATTTCCACGTTTTAAAAACATTTATCATTTTTTATTTATTTATGTTTTTTTTTTCATAACTTTTTCTTTTAATCTTTTACAACTTTTCCAAACAAGAGTTTTCTTCTTTTTTTTTTCTTTTTCGTTTCGTGTATTTTAATAAATCATCATCATCATCATCATCATCAAAAGAAAATTTTTTTTTGGGGGGGGGGAGAAAGAAAATTACCAAAGAACGAATCGGATAAAAAAAATTTTTTTGATTTATGATTTATTTCTTTTGAAATTTTTTGTTGTAACGATATTAACGATAATCGACGAAATAATAATAATAATAAACTTATCATTTTTTTTTTTCGTTGAAATTCTGTCTCCATCTCCAAAATGGATGACATTTTTCCAAAAAGGCATAAAATCTCTTTTTAAAGAAAAATTTTAATTGGCGCATTTTGATAAAATATAACAAAATTAAACCGCAGAAATAATATAAACTAATAAAAATATGTAATTATTATTCTACTCGTTCGAATAAACAAGACAGAGAGAGAGAGAAAGAGAAATGGCGGAAAATTATTATTTCCTTTGATTAGAAACGCAACACGAATAATAATAATAATAATTTCGATTTGGGAAAAGCAAAAACATAATTTTCATCATTCGCGAAATTTATTTATTTTTTACTCTCTCGATGACTTTACATTAAATAAATAAATAATATTATTATTAATATTTATATTATTATTAAAAAAAAAAAAAAAAGTTTTTATTAAATTTTTATTCAAATACATTAAATGGCGGGGAAAGAGAGAGAGAGAGAGAGAGAGACACAAACGAATTCCTATTGAATCGTCGTCGTTAGGATTTAAATTTAGTTTAAAAAAAAAAACGGCGACAAAAATTATTTCGTATGGGAATTTTGTCGCCATTGTTAAAATAATTTTTTTTTTCTTCTTCTATGTTTTTATACGATTACGACAAAAACAAGAATGACGACACCGACGACGATTGTAACGATGATGATGATGATGATGATGATGCGGTCATTTTTTTATAAATAAAAAATCCGCTAATTAACTTTTTCCCTCTCTGTTTCTCTCTCTCCCTCTCTCTCTTTTAATTTTACGCGCCACATCAAAGACAAAAAAAAAAAAAAAATTAAAGTGTAAATATTTATTTGATTTTTAACTCCCCCGTCGCCCCCCAGTAATTCATTCGTTTTAATTTAAAATAGAAATTTCTAGAATTAATTTGTTTGACGTATGCTAATCAAATATTTGACACAAATGCTCTCATTTCCCAGATTTGAACAAATTAAAACTTTTTTTTTCTCTCTCTCTCTCTCTCTCTCTCTCTCTATGACGTCATGTGTATGACGAATCGGTCATTGGCAACGATACGAATCCGTAATTACAAAAAAAAAAAAAAATTTTTTTATATCGAATGAGTGAATGAATGAATTCATTCATTCGGATGTTGAAAATGATCGAAACGAAATTTATTAATTAAAAAATCCGTCGGTTTTTTAAAAAGAAATCATACAAAAATATAATTAAATAAAAAGAAGGGAAAAAGAAAAAAAATTTTTTTTTCCTTTGTCTTCTTCCACGTTTTTTTTTTTTTTTTTTTAACGATATGAAGTGTACTCGAGCAAACCAGGAAATAATGGGAAAAAAATTATTATTTTTTTTTTAAAGTGTAATTGCTAACTTTTTCTCTGCGGAAAAAAAATTAAATAAATGATAAAAAGACTTCGTTTGTATAACAGTTAATAAAAAAAAAAGCAACAAACAAACAAACAAACAAACGAAAAACCAAAAAAAAAAAAAAAATTTTCCTGGTTTTTTGTTATTGTTGTCCAAATAGAAATACTACGTGAATTGAATTTTTTTTCCCCCCCGTTTATTTCTTGTTTAATAAAGTTTTTTTAAATTTTATTATTATTATTATTATTATTATTATTAATTACGTAATAATTTTTTCTTTTTGTCTTTTTACCACCACGACAAAAACAAAATTTGGTTTTGTTAAAATTATTTTTCTTTATAAATAAATTAATTAATTAAAGTAATTTTTCCTTGTGTTTTACTCGCCATTTTAAATTACGTAATAATTATTTTAATTTTTTTTTTTACCTTAAATTTTTAAAATTTATTACTGTTAATAAATTATTACTTTTCGTTTATAAAAAAAATTATTACGTAAATTGTTATTAATAATTTAAATTGCAATAATTATTTTATTTTAAATAAATTAATGAAAATCGATAAAATACTACTTTAATAGTTTGTATTATTTAAATCTTAGCGTGTAAAAATCCGTCTTTAAGGGGTTATTATAAGAATCGTACCTTAATGTCCCTGGGAAAAATGACAGCGGGAACAAAACGATGATAACAAAAGCCGACGGGTAAAGCGGACCTGAAAAAAAGGACCCAAGATTTTTTTCTTTCCCTCAAAGCGTTCGTGCAAAATGTCAGGTATGTTGATTAAAGGGATTATGTAGGATTAATAATAAAAGTATTTAATTTCATTAATAACATAAAATATAATATAAAATTTAGGAAAAGTGCTTAACAGTATACTACAAAGGTACAAGGTTTGTAAACAGTCACAGCCACAGGTAAAATAAGTTTAAAGGAAGTCTTTTAAAATATTTGTAATCTGTTGTTACCGAAATCAACGACTATAATGTTACCGTTTTTATGTATTGCTATACCTTGAGGACAGTCAAATTCTCCTGGTGATGAACCTTTCGAACCAAAACTTTTTTCAAATCTTCCATTACGGTTGAATATCTGAAAATAAACAAAAAACATGAGTTGATGGAAATGTTATTGGAAGAGGGTCTCTGTAAATAGGTAGATAAGTTGGTAGTACCTGTATCCTGTAATTCTTGCAATCGGAAACAGCAAACGAACCGTTATCGAAAACGGCTATACCTTGAGGTCTGAACAATTCCCCTTCTTCGTGTCCTTCCTTGGAAAATTTCATTACAATATTCATATTCGAATCCAAGAGTAAAATTTTATGATTGTCGAAATCGGTGACGAGTAATTTACCATCAGGATAAAATGCTAGTCCACGTGGATTTTTAAGATTTTTCGATTGGAATATTTTTAAAAGTTTTCCAAATTTGTCGAAAAGTTGAATTCTGGAATTGAAAGGATCGCTTACGGCTATTTCGTCATCAAGGTTTGTCGCAACGTCCCATGGAAATTTAAATTCTCCAGGTTCGTTTCCTAATTTTCCGAAAGAGTCGAGAAATAATCCGTTGGGAGAAAATATTTGTACTCTATGATTATTTTTATCTGCTACTATTATTCTAAGATTCCTGTCGGTCGCTATACCGGAAGGACAGGAAAATTCTCCGTTTTCGAAACCCGTTTTACCGAAATTAAACATGAATTCACCAGATTCGCTAAATATTTGTATTCTATCGTTGGATCTATCCGCTACCAAAATTTGTCCGATACCGTTCACGCACACACCCCAAGGTCTACAAAATTCTCCGTCGTTTTGACCTTTTGACCCGATGATAAATTTCGGATTTATTTTTTCATTTATTTCGTAGTTTTTTTCATTTTCCGTTTTAATAAAACTATAAACTTTTATATCTTTTAACTGATTTTGATAACCGTTAAGAAATTTTCGTTGAATGCTTTCTTCTTCTTCCACGTCTTCTTCTTCTTCTTCTTGGGAAAACCAAGAAAATTTAAGATTTTCCAACCATTTGAGTCCATCGTTACAAATATTTTTATTTATTTCCAATTTAGAAATCGTCAAATTTTTCATATCGTTAAATTTTCTCATTAAAATTTTTTCCTCGTCTAAAATCTTTTGAATTTTATCGTTTGTATTTTTTCTGATTTCTTTCTCGATTCCATCGCAGGTTTCTTCGTACCTTTTTCGAGTTTCCTCGATGGTATCGATCAAATGACGAAAATATTTAATTTTTTCCATTTTAAAATATTCAAATAAATAACTTTGTACCGTTGGTGTATCGGTAACGACGTCTAATAAAGTATCCAAAAATTGCGATGCTTTAACTCTTTCGTTTATTTCCTCTATGGAATGCCTACGGAAGAGTATCAAAGTAGTGGTATAAGAACATTCTAGAAAAAACACCAAATAATAATAATAATAATAAAACGTTACTTACAAATCAATGGGTATTCCCATAGTGTGAAATCACTTTTAACAGAGCAACAGCACAAACAACAGCGAGTACATTAATAGAGATTAAAACGAGTTTTGAGTTTTTTATATACTACCCCAATAATAACAAAAGGGATGTTTTCGAATGAGAGAGAGGAGGGGAGGAGGGGGTAAAACGATTTAAACTTATTGTAAAAACAAGTAAAAAAATATGAATGAAAGGGTGTGTGAATGGTAGTAAAATAAATGGAGTGGTGGGGGAAATTTCATTCATGATTTTAACTTTTGGGTAAGAAGGAGGGGAGAGGAGGGGTGGGTAAATTTTCCTCTTTTATTATTATATACAAATACAAAGGAATGAATTTGCACAAATTTCTGATTGTAAATTATTATATCTGTATAATTTTTTTTTTTTTTTTGGTTATTACATATGTTTTGCTTATTTTAAAATTACAGCAGTAGACAAAACCATTAAAATAATTACCGCCATAAATTTTTGAAAAGTAAAAAAATTTATTAGTGGCGTCATAAAACCGTTATTTAACCGAGCAGAATTCGTTTAAAAGAAAATTTTATATTTTCTCCATATATTAGAAAGTTTTATTTATTCGTCAAATATTTTTCTTTTTTTTTTTTTTATCTACCTTTCCAGTTTAATTTTTTTTTTTTTTTTTTTTACTGGAAAAAAAAAAAAGCGGGGGCGAGGGAGAGAAAAGGAGGGAAAATTTAATTTACAACCGAGGTCTAACCTCGAGTCTTGGTTTCGTAATCTTATTTAAATTAATCAGATATTTCTCGTGCCACGTTGTTATTGTTATTGTTATTATTTTTATTTTTTTTTTATCTTTTTTTTTTCTTTTTTTTTCCTACGGAGAAAACGCTGATATTTAAAATTGAAATTTAAATCCTTTGGAAAAAAAATTTAATTATACGGATTTTATTATTTTCCCTTAAAAAAAAAACAATTTTTTTTTTTTTTAAATTAAAAACAAAAGATTTAATTTTTAATAGAGTAAAAAAAAAAAAAAATTTTAAACGTAAAATTAAATTTATTATTATTATTATTATTATTGTTGTTGTTGTTGTTATACGTAATCACGTCATCAATTAAAACATAAAAGTAATTAAATTATTAAAAACAAACGGAAACGTAATTTTTTTTTTTTTGCAAAGCGATTACGTATAACACGAAGAGGGGAAAAAAAAAACCTTTTTCATCCTTTCTTTTATTATTATGAAACCCCGCCCCCCAAAAAGGAAAAACATTTTTTTATAAAGTTGTTTTACTTTCTCTCTCTCTCTCTCTCTTTTTTTTATTAATAACAATTTTTTTTTATTTAAATAAAATAAACATTAATTGAGGCTTATTCCAAAAAAAAAAATTTTCCAGGAACAACTTGGTCAAAAAATAACCCCAAACGTTATGTATTTATTTTATCGATCGATCGATGGACTTAATAACTTTTAACGAACTTTAATAAATTATTAATAATAATAATAATAATAATTTTTTTATTTATTTTTCACGCCGAATATTAAAAAAACGAAGTCTTCAAATTTTTTTTTTTTTTGCCCCTAGTTCGCGTTTATTTGTTTTTCCAAAAACAAAATTTCACTTATTTTATTATCATTATCATTATTATCATTAAAATTTTTCATAGGAAATGTGTGGTTTAATAAAGAAAAAAAATTAGTCGAAAGTTAATAGTATTAATAATTTTTTTTTCGTAAATAAAGTTTACAAATCAATAAAAATTATTTTTCGTAATTAAATTTTCGAAATTGTTTTTTAAATATTTTATTAGTACAAAAAGAGAATAAGATTTATTATCGATTTTTATTACGTCATAATTATTACGTATTAATTTATTGCCGATGTTCGAAAAGATGGAAACAATTTTTATATAAATGTACTTAAGGGGAAAAAGGAAAAGGAAAAAAAAAGTTCTTTAATTTTTTTTTTTTTTTTTTTTTTTACTGTAAAGAAGTATAAAAATAATTTGTTCTCTCTCTCTTTCTCTTTTTTTTTATTTTCATCTTATTTTCATATCATTATTATTATTATAAAAAAAAAATTTAATTGAACTCAATTGCGAATATTAATGAGAAAAAAAAATGAAGAAGAAGAAGTAAGTTGAAAAATAAAAACAAAATGTATCAAACTAATCAAACTCAATTTCATTGAAAAACATTCTCTCCCCTCCCCCTCCCCCATTTTCTTTTTATTTAATTTTTTTCTTTACTTTTCTTTTCTTTATTTGAATTATAGAAAAAAAGGTAAAACGAAAAAATGAAAAAGAGAGAGAGAGGGAGAGAGAGATGGGGGAAAGGGTATAAAATAATATCATCTTGTATAATTTTTATTCTTCTTCCTACGCTTTTTTTTTATTATTATTATTATTATGCGAAATTAACAATGAAAAAAAAAGAAATTATTGCTGTTCTTTTTATTATTATTATTATTATTATTAGAAAAAATTGTTATCATCACTGATAAAGATGTTTATCAGAGATTTTTGTCAAAAATTTGTTTTATTTAATTTTGAAAGTAATTATCATTTTTATTAAATAAAATTATACATAAATATTTCTATTTCAAATTTTGATATAAAAGAAAAATCCAAGTAAATGTCAATAAAAAAATGAAATGAAGCAAAAAGAGAGAGAGAGAGAGAAAGAGAGGAAATAAGACAAAAAAAAACATTTTTTTTTTTCCTTGTTCCTCCTCCTTTTTATTCAAATTTGTTATGTATTCGACTTGACAATATTTTCTTTTCATTTTAAAATTTGTTTTGACGTTAAAAAAAAAAAAAAAAAAAAGAAAAATTCTTCATCAATCAAAATAAAAAAAAGGAAAGAATTTTTTTTTTTTTGTTGTATACCTGATTTCATACGAAAAAATAAAAATGGTACCAAAAAAGAAAAAAACTAAGAGAAAAGGTTAATTGTTATTTTAATACAAATAAATTTTGGCGCCAAATTATTTTACGTGTAAATAACTTGATTGAAATGCGTTTGTTTACTTTTTGCGTATACGGTTGACGTAATAAAGGGTTTTGTAAGATGAAAAGTCATAGAATAAATAAAAACATTCATTTATTTATTCGAAAAAGAAGAATTTTAAGCTAAAATAATAATAATAATTAATTTGGAAAATTACGTATCGAAATGTTTAAATTCTTTTCTTTTCTTTTTTTGTCGGGTAATAAATTTTTTTTTTGGTCGTAGGAATTATTCGGACGTAGGAGAAATTTTTTCAATATGGCGCCGAGTCGTTAATGAACTTATTAATGTTCCATATTTTGTTTAACGTTCGGTGTCATTTTCACGTTCGCACAAATTGTTATATCCTCGTTTTAAAATTTATTTTTAAAAAGAATGCATAACATTATTATTATTATCGTACGTTTATCGTCGTCTGCTAGATAATTTTAGCTGTACTGAATGGTAAGAAAAGATGCTGTGGAAATTAATTATTAGTTGTTGATGTTTGATGATGCCTCTTACAAATTTCAGGTTCTGAGGTTTGCGTTATTTTCAACCTTTTTTTTTTTTTTTACAATACGTGAGAAAATCCAAAATTATGCGGTTTAACGTGGATGCAGATAATACGATGAAAATTATCATTAGGATTATAATTCATGTTGTGGTTAACATTTGGTTTTTTTTTGGTTTGTTTGTGGTTGTTTTATAAAACTTGTTTTAAATTCCAACAGAAATAATTCTTTCCTCAGGGGGTCAAAAGGGAAGGGGGGGAAAGGAAAAAAAGAAATTGTCAATTTTGTAAATCTTGAAAATCTTTTATTCTGACTTGAAAAAAAAAATTTGTTCTTTTATTTCCTGTTTCTTTCAATTTTATTTTAAACATATTCAGTTTGTTGCATCAGTTTTCCTTTTAGAAAAGGTAACTTTTTCTTTTATTTTCCTCAACCCAAAGGTTTATCTGCGGGGATAATTTTTATTGAATCGACTAAAAAGTTACAATTAAAGTGCTAAATACTAAAAGTTTAAATTTTTTCAAATTTAACCGACATGTTGTTTTGATTTATATTTTTTTTTAAGAAAATCTTTATGATATGAGATATCAGATATGGATCAGACATTGTTAAACATCCAAACAATACTTTTAAATTCATTAGTTTCTTGTTTTCTTGTTTAAACAAATGTTTGTCTAGTACTTTTGCCATTTTGTTTTTTTTTTTTTTTGGGGGGGGGGGGCGGGGATTTCTTATTAATTAAAACATACAATGAATGTGATTCTTATAATACTCCCCAAAAAAGAAAAACTTTTTTTAAATTTTCTCACTAACTTAAAATAATGAGGAAAAAAAAGGAAAAAACATTTTTTTTTTCTTAATAATAAATATGAAAACATTAAAAACACGTGTTTTTCATTTTTTAACACATAAAATCCAAATGTTACAATAAAATTTTACCTGGGATAAAAAATAAAATCCTGTTAAATTTATGTTTTCTTGACTTTTTTTAACGCTTTAAGACTCGAAAAAAAAATCGATTAATCGATCGATCGATGGATCGAACGCGTTTATTTTTTTAAATAATTCGTAGAATATTATCAATGTTGTCTTTTTTTTTTTTTTTTTTACTCATGAGTACCTTTGAGTTTTTATAAACTTTTGGTATTTATATACAAATCCAATTCTGCCAATATTAAAAAAAAAAAAAAACTGTCATTGTCACGATATAAACTTGATTTTCAAAAAAAAAAAAAAAATTGATTGATTGATGTTGACGAAAATCAAATCGAAAAAAAAGGAAAATTTATTTATTTATTTTATTTTTTTTACATGTTTTTGAACACGCGAATTGAAATAGTTTTTAATAAATAAATTGAAAAAAAGTTTAAAATTAAAAACTAATAAGTTAAAAAATAATTTTTTTTACAAATCTTATCAAAAATCCCTCTTATAGAATGATAACAAATTATTTTATTAATAAAAAAAGTTCAAAAAAAAACTATTGAAATTGTGTAAAGTTTAAATTTTCTTTTTACGACGTACGCTTTCGTTTCCGCTTTTAAAAATGGCGGAATTGTATAAAAATCAAAAATGGCGGAATGAATTAAAAGAAAAATAGATCGGGATATCAATGAATTTATAATAACAGGTACGAAGGATTAAAAATAAAAGGGGGGGGGAATAAAAAAAGGTTACAACATTCTTACAACCATTTTTTTGTTTTTCATTCATAAAAATTTTTTTTTGTTGTTGTACGATTCGTAGAAAACAATCAAACAAACAAATAAACAAACAACAAAGGAAAAATTTTTTTTCTCTTTAATTCAGGTAATAAAATCCCGCGAAATAATAATAAAAATAATTTTTATATACGTAAAAAAAAAAAAAATTTATTTTGACCTTTTCTTACAATTATTATTATTATTATTATTTTCATTCATCATTCATTCATTCATTCATTATTATTATTAAATCACAAAAAAGGGATACTATAAAAAAAAATGAAAATGAAAAGAAAAAGAGTGAAATAATTTTTTTTTATTACACTTTAAACAACAAATGAAAATATTATTAACGTAAAAAAAAAAAATATTCATTCAAGAAAATGCAACAAACGACAAAATATTTTAATAATAATAATGATGATAATAATAATAATAATAATAATTTTTTTTTACAGTTGCGAATCATTAGCATCCATAGAAACATATTCGGAATGTGATTACAACATAAAAAAAACAAGAGGAGATATTGATAAATCATCATCGTCGGAAAATCGTCGTGGCAACAGCAACATCGTAACGGACTACGTGAATTCGTTGAAAAAAAGACAAAGAGACATACCATACGATAATAATAATAAATACGATATAAAAAATAAAAAAAAAATTTTTTTAAATAACAACAAAGATTTTTCCGAGAGTAGGAGACACGGAGATAAGGGTCCTATTAAAATAAATATTGATAAGTTAATTAATTTTCCTAACATATTTTTCGAAATGATATCTCTCGATAATGGTAAACCTTTGTTCGAAAATGATAATAATAATGTTAACCATAATAATAATAATTCTCATTCAATGGAAAATTTAATTTTTTAATTATATATACATATATATATATATATAAAAGTGGAAATCGCTTTTATTTATTTTTATCTTCCGTATTTTCTTTTTTTTAACTTTTCTCTCTCTCTCTTCTTCTTCTTCTCTCTCCTCTCTCTCCCTCTCTGTCTCTCTTTTTATTTACTCTTATTTCGCTTTGTTTATTTGTTTTTTTCCGTTAAAAAGTTTTTTAAAAAAAAGTTACTATAGACGGCGTAAAAAAACAAAGTATTAAAAAGAATGAAAAAAAAGCATAGATAAAATAAAACTTCATAATTTTATTCAAAACGTGTGTACTCTATGGTTATTATTTTTATTTTGTCTTTTATTCCCTAAACAAACTCTCTCTCGTAAATAAAATTTCCTTTTTTTTTTTTTTTTTCTTTCATTAAAATTTTTTTTTTTTAAAAAAGATTTTCTAATAAAAAAAATAAAAAAATGGAAGCAGAAAATCAAAGAACGAAAAAAAAAAAGAAAAATTATATTTTAAACTTATAATTATTATTCGTTTGACTTTAATAATGATTATGATTATGATAAAACTTGAAAAAGATAAAATATAGAGAAAAAGAAAAATTGATTATCTCTATGATTTTTACCTTTGCGATCATAGAGTATATAATTATAATATTATTTTTTTTATTGATTCCCTGATGAAAAGAAAAAAAATACAAATAACGGTTTTTTTTTTTTTTTTAAAAAATCTTTTCGACATCATTAACATAATTTAAAAAAAAAAATTAAAATTTGATTACGTCATAAAATTATATATATTTCTTTTTCAACCCTTATTAACATAAAAAGACATAGAGAGAGAGAGAGAAGGAAGCATTAAAAAAAAATCACGAAATAATAATGATAACAATTTTTTTTTTTAAACGATCGGAAAAGAAATAAAAATTACATAACGATTTTTTAAAATTTTATTTTATCGATTCTAATGACACGATTTTTTTTTTCTTTTACTTTTTACCTTTACTGTAGTAGTAATTACATACTGGAAAATTTTTTTAGTCATTTTATCACACGGTAAAGTGTGATTGATTGATTGATTGATTAATACATTAATTAAAAAACTTTTATTTATAAAATTTTAAATTTTACTTTAATTTAACTAAAAAGTTTTAAATAGGAAACGAAATAAAATATCATAGAGATAGAAAAAGAGAGATAGAGAGAGAGAGAGAGAGAGAGAGGAAAAGGAAAAGGAAAAAAAAATTCTAGTATTGTCGAATACTTATATTAATAAGCATATATTTATAATAACATTATCATCAAATATGTTATCCTTTAATCAAATGGAAGGAGAGGAGGCGAGGGGGTGCGGGGGTGAACAACACATCACCTTTGATTAGGTTTTATAGGTATCGACATAGAATTCAAACGAAATTCCAAGGGTATATCTTGTTCTTGTAATATTTTATTTGAAAAAAAAATTCTTTTTAACCTGCAACTTGCGTATATTTGTATTCTCAACGTTTGAACGTGATTCGTTCCGAAGCAGCGCATTGTAAAATCTTGTAACGGAAAATTTATTTGATTCCAACCTTCTTCCAACGTCAGCGGAAGTTTAGTATAAAAAGGTTTTACTTCCGTTACGTTTTGATGCGTCGAAGCTCTAAACCTTCTTTTAACTCCTTTATCGTCTAATATTTGAACGTCGAAAGCGAAATATTTATTTAAATTTTTAACAGTCATGTTTAATATTGGATTTTTTATTTTCAATACTTGATTCGGATCTGCAGGACACATTATGTACGTGGCCGCCATTTTGGGAGCATTTATTTCCAATACTTGAGAACACAATTCGTCGTCTCTTAATTTTTTTATCGTACCGTTTCTTATTTTTTTTTCCCATTTTGCCAATGAATGTTTATTTACGCTGTGGAAAATGCATGTAAAACCAGGTGACATGTAAAAATCTGTCATTTTTTTCTTTCTTTTTTTTATTTACCCCCGTTTAATTTTTATTTTATTTTTTTTTATTTTACTTTTTTTTTTTTGTTAATTTTTTCCAAATTTTGCCAAATTTTTTTTTCTTTTTTTTTTTTTTTTTTAATATTTTAATACTTAATAATTTTGTTTTAATACATATTTATTAAATTTATTTGTTTACATTTTAAAAAGAAGAAGAAAAAAAAAAATTAAATGTTATTTCAAAAAGCCTTTTCGAACGGGAAATTTTTTTTTTTTTGTCTACGCGGCCTCCGTGATTTTTTGGCGGTGAATTTTTTTTTGCCGCCAAATTGTTTTGATTTTATTTTTTAATTAATAAAAAAAATTTTTTAAATAAATAAATAAATAATTTATTAATAATTAATACACACGCACGCACGCATAATATTTTTTATTAATAGAAAGAAAAAAAAATTGTCATAGAGTAAATAAACTCACATACCGTATTAATTTCCTCGGAAATACATTAATTATTTATTCAAATATTCATTAAGGCATGCAAAAAAAAACTTATTAAAATAATAATAATAATTTTAGTTAATGAAACAGCTATAAACTCCGACAAAGGGTTTAAGAGTCACTTAAAAAAAAAAAAAAAATTTACAATTAACAAACAAACAAACTGCAACATTTTATAATTTTTCAAAAAGTTTAATAATAAATAAAAAGGAATCCATTTAATAAACGTTTATTTAATTAATTAAAAATATTTACATAATTTTTAATAATAACCAAATAATACATTTAAAAAAAAAGGGGGGGAAGAGGAAAACCCTTGAAATTCTCTTGTTCCACGTTTAAAAATAAATTATTATTGTTTACATTTTTTTTTTTTTAATAATTTTAACCTTTCAACGATGTAATTAATAACGTACATACCCAAAATAATAATAATAATAATAATAATAAAATAATAAAAAAAAAATGAAGTAAATCGAGAAAAAATTTTTGCAGCAGAAAAATTATCGTGATAAAAAAAAAAAAAAAATAAGGTACGCTTATTAAGAAAAAAAAAAATGATTACACTCGGATCAATAATAAATGATAAAATGATTAATGATAAAAATAAATAAATAAATAAATAAATTATTAAAACATCGGAGAAAAAGGCAAAAAAGAAAAAAAAGGGGGAAAAAATGTTTTCGAAAGTTTATCAACCAGGTTTGATATGCATATTCGATGCGGATAATGAAAAACCGTTAAAAATATGGGAAAAAAAAATTCAAGATGGTTCTGTTAAAAGAATATTATCGGATGAAATAAGAGGTTTAGTTTTGGAAATATCAAGTAAAATGCCAATGTCGAATTACATATATTGTCCATCGAACATAAAACAATCATTGAACATATACTATCCTTATTTGCATTTGACCGTTAAACTATCATATTCGTCCATATTTGCTTTCGACGTTCTCATCATAGACGATGAAAATGTTAAAAGAAGATTTAGAATATCAACGATACAAACGTTTGTCGACATACAACCCTTTATGTGTAAACTACCCCTGTCTCTCGAATCAGGATGGAACGAAATAACGGTACCATTGCATCACTACGTTAAAAGCATTTACGGTACGAATTATAGTAAAACCCAAAGAGTCGCCATTTATTCGAATTGTTTTTTGAAAAAAATTTATTTTTCCGACAAAGAATATTCGGATGAAGATATACCTTTGGAATTTCACATAGAAGACATTGATTTTCAAGAAAATTATCAAAATAAATTATCCGGAGTTTTACAAAAGAAAAAAATGTCGTTGAGTTATTATCCGGATTTGATACAGAAAAATAATAAAAATTCTTCTTTTAAAAAATTATTTATTTAACACATATTATTTACTTAATATATTTTTTTATTTCCGATTACGTTTTATTATTATTATTATTATTATTATTATTATTATTATTATTATTATTATTATTATTATTATTATTATTATTATCATTATCATTATTATCAATACGATTTCTATCTGTTCGACGAGTTTTATTTATTTGTTAAAATTTCTCTTATCTTCTAAATAATTAATGTTTGCTTGAATATCAATGGCGGTGGTGGTAGTGGTGGTGTGTGGGGATGTAAATTTTCCATTTATAAAATTTTTCAAAGAACGTTAAACGTCAAATTTTCCAACACGAAAACGTTCTTTTCATTTCCTTTCCTTACCACGATTTATTTTTCATTTAAAAAATTATTTTCCGACACGACGTGTCTTTCAATGAGTTTTCCAATCGGAAAAGTATTTTACGTTGCTTCCATGTTATTATTATTATTACTATAAATTTAAAAAATTAATCGAGTACTTAAAATCCGCCATTTTTTTTTTTTAAATATCAATTAGTTAAGCATGTTCGCAAATTGTTTTTTATCCATTCTGTTAAATTTATTATTATTATTATCGTCGTTACGTGTCATTCACCTCTTTTATCATTATCTTTTCTCCCTTAAACATTTTTTTTTTATTTTAATATTGTCTTTTATATACTCTTATCAATTTTTTATCATTTTTTTTTAGGAGTTCATATCGAACCGTTTAACGCCGCCATATTTTTAATAATAAAAAAAAAAAAATTTTCCTTTCCTTTACTTTTCCGACACGTTTGACTGATTTTTAATGTAAAATAGTATTATTATTAAAATTTTTTTTTTTTATAAAAGAGTAACAACCGAACAAACAAACGAAAAAATATTTTACGTAAAAATTTAAAATTTGAAAATAATATTTTTAACATGTAAAAAAAAAAAAACTCTTTGTGTTTTATATTTAATTATTTATTTCAAAAACATTATTATTATTATTATCATTATCATCATTTTTTTCGACGTGAAATTTTATATATTTATATTTATTTATTTATTAAAAAAAAAAAAAAGAGAGAGAGAGAGAAAGAGACAGAGAGAAAGGAGACGGTTAGAAAAATAAATTCGCTTAAAAATTTTGTTTGTTCTTTGTTATTATTATTATTATTATTACAAAAAAAATTTTTAAAGGTTACAATCAACGATGAGGATAACAACAACAACCACAACAACAAAGACAAAAACATTTTAAAAACGCCAACGTTTAACTTATAATAAAACATCAAACAAGATTTCGCGAAAATTTTTTTTTTCACGTAAGCTAAACATAATAAAAAAATTTTAAAAAAAATAAACTAAACCGGAAATAATCGTTACGATTATTTATTATTTTTTTCCGTTTCCTTCCTTCCCTCCCCTCCCCTCCCCTTCCCCTATCCCCCTTCCACCCCTTCCCCTTTGTCCCCCACCGACGAACGAACAAAACCCCCCCAAAACTATAAGCTTAAAATTTTCCTGTCGGATAAAGAGAAAAAAAAAAAAAAAGAAAATGGGGGAAAATTTATCAAATTGACGGTTAAAAACCTCTTTCGGTCAAATTATCGGTTTTAATAAAATTTTCCTTTTAAAAATTGTTATCAGTTATCAATATGGACGTTGTGACGTGATTATATAACGTCACGTGACATCGGTTACGTCAGCGACAATTAAGAAAAAAAAATTAATAATAATGCAACGTGTAAGTGATGAAAAGTTTTGAGAAAATTTTAAACGACGGCTGGAAAAAATTTATCGGGAAAATTTTTTTTTTTTTAAACTAAATCAAATTATTAACTTTTTTTCAATATCGGCAATAAAATATTTTTTTGAAAAATCGAATCGAAAGAAATAATTCTGGACAAAAAATATTAATAATAATAATAATAATAAAAAAACGTCGATAATTTTTTCTTTTTTTTATGGAATTTGTCGCCGACGCCATTTTTCTTTTTATTTCTCGTTTCTGTTACTGTTTTAAAATCAATTTTGAAAAAAAAAAAAAGTCGATAATAAACTAATAAACTCCAGATTTTTTCCAAAAAAAAAAAAAAAAAAAGAAAAAATGTAACCGTTGGAGAAAAGTAAAAAATAAAATAAAACAGAGAATTTTCTAGAAAGAAAGAAAGAAAAAAGAAAATTTTTTCTTTTTAAAATTGCCAATTTTTTTTTTTCTTTTCTTTTGACATGTTTTCTTTTTTTTTTTTTTTACCTGGAATCAAACTGTCAAAATCTCCAGGTTTGTTTTTTTTTTTTTTTTAATTTATATATAAACAATTTTTTTATCTTCTGCTTTAGTTTTTTTTTCTTTAAGATGAGAGAGAAAAACTTTTTTTTTTCTTTCTTCTTTGTTTGTTTGTTATTTAAAAACTTTTTTAATTATATATATATTTGAACTTTTTTAAGCTTCAAACGTTTTTCACATCAAATTTATATTTATGACCTGTTATCTATTTCTTATCAGTACTTCATCTTCTTCTTTCTTTCTTCGTGCAATACACGTGCACGTGAAATTTTTTTCCCAAATATTTTCCCAATCATTTTCCCAACAAATTTAAAAAAACCGGGAAAAAAATGTTTTGCTTTCTAAATAACAAAAAATATTTTAATAAAAGCTCAATCGAAAAACAAACAAACAAACAAACGCAAACAACCCGAAAATGAGAGAGAGAGAGAGAGAGAGAGAGAGAGAGTAGAATAAATATAAACAAAACCCGATTAATATTAAAAAACCCGAATAATATTTTTTTAAAAAGCCCGCGAAAATTAGAAATTTTAAATTTATATTACTTAAAATTAGGGGAGGATTTTTTAAAATTGTGTTGATTGATTTGTTTCAAAACATTTTTCGCGAATCGGGAAACCCTTTTATCGCGTAAAATGACGTCACGTTAAAAATTGATTAAAAATATATTTAAAAAAACAAATTTTTTCGTTACGTAATAATTTTTTGTTTTTTTTTTTAATATTTTGTTAATAATTAATTAATTAATTAATGACGTAATAAATTTGTTTCTTTATTTATTATTATCGTTACGTAAATATTTAGATAACAATTTATTTAATAAGACACTGGAAAAAGGTAAAAAGATAAAAAAGAAAAAAAAAGGGTAAATAATTTTTATTTTTTTTTAATTACGCGGGCGCGTGGCGTGCGTGAAAACGTGCGTAAAATTTATTATTATTATTATTATATTTTTTTGTCGGTATCGTTTTAAAAAAAAATTTTCACCTGAAAAAAAAAATTATTTATTAAAGTTAAAGAACTGTAATTATTTTTTTCTTTTTTAACTTTTTTCCTTTTCTCAAATTTCAAGTTATGACCTATAAAAAAAAAAAAATTTTTTTTCTTTTTCCCCATTTTAATGATTTTCATTTTTTTTTTCAGGTACGTTTTTGTTTTTTAAAGGAAAGTAAAAAAAGGATTTTATTTCAAAGGTTTTAAAAATAAAAGTATAGGAAAAAAGGAAAAAATAAAGAAAAAAAAAAAGGAGAAAAATTTTTTTATATTTTATGCAGTCAAAAAAAAAGTAATTTAAAACGAGTTGTTTAAAAAAAAAAACTTTTGGTGTTTAATTAACAAACAAACAAACAAACAAACAAGCAAACAAGCAACAACTTTAATATCTTTATCGTGTCATCATCATCATTATTATTTTATTTATTTTTTGTTAAAACATCCTCCTCGTGATTAATTTTTTATTATTATTATTAAATCGATGAAATCAATATCCGTGACGTAATTAATTATTTTAATAATAATAATAATAATAATAATAATAAATACGAGTTTACGAAAATAAAAATGGAAGGAAAAAAGGTAAGCGAGAAAAATTTCATACAAACAAATAATTTTTAACTTTTTTGTATTTTCGTTAATTAAAAACGTTTCGTAATAATTAATTTACGAAAAAATAAAAAGGGAGGGAGGAAGGGGGGGGTAAGTTAGGTTGGCAACACTTTTTATTATTAATACTATGCTTTAACTTTAATAATAATTTTTTATTTGATCGGAAAATATTATTATTATTATTATTATTATTATTATTTTTTAGTACACAAAAAAAAGCACAAAAACTTTTTAGATTTTTTTATTAATTTTTGTCCCGGTATAAAAAAAAAAAAGTGTAAATCACGTGTTTAAATGATAATGATAATAATTTTTTTTTTTTTTAAAAAAAGTTTAAATTTTAATTAAAAAACTTATAATAATAATAATAATAATGATAATTTTTAATTTACGTCCGCACGCGCCCCCCCCCCTTCGATTATTTTTTTAACTTGTAATTTTTTAATAAATTTTTTTTTTTTTTAATATTTTTCGGCGGTCGAAAATCATTTTCTCTCTCTCACCCTCTCTCTCTCTGTTGTAGAATAATAATAATAATAATAAAAATTTAGTTCGCGGATTAAAATCCACCGACAGCATTTTAAACAAACTAATAAAACTTTTTATTGACTTTAAAAGTTTAAATAATAAATTTACGTTTATTTTACTTAAAATGGTTGGGAAGAAAAGAAAAAGAGAGAGTGAGAGTGAGTGAAAGAGAGAGAGAGAGGGGGGGGGGAAAATTAAAATTTAAACAACAATCTGTTGATTTATGTAAATTATTATATAAAAAAAAAAATTTCCATTTATATTAATAATAATAATAATAAATTAATTTTTAAATAAAAGGAAAACCACAATCGCGGAGGCAATTATTATTATTATTATTACAACCACCATTACAATTTAGTTATTGATGTCATTTAATAATGTCGTCGAGTAAACGTAAACAAAATCCGTATGTTAAATTTTATTTTTCATAATCAAATAATAATCATTATTATTAATTATTAATAATTAATTAATTTAACGTTACAGGTAATAAATAAAAAAAAATGAAAAATAAATAAATAAATAATTTTTTTTTTTTTTTTTTTTTTAAATGGAGAAGAAATAATAATGAGCAGAGGTGATAAAAATGAAAAACCACGTTTAATTTTATTACAATCGTATAACAACACACCGCTCCAGCACTGGAATAAAAGGATAAGATCTGGAAGAGTGTCACAAATAATCGATCAAGATTTACAAAGTCCCGTATTGGAAATCACGAGTTGGAAATCATCTCAAACGTACATAACGAGTCCGGCGGATCCTAAGAAAACTCTCGGAATAAAAGCTCCATATTTACATTTGAGAGTTAAAAACCTGTTGAAAAATTTCCTTTTTAACGTTTTGGTTTTGGACGATCGTAACGTTAAAAGGAGGTTCAAAGCTTCGACGAAAGTCAAAACGGCTTTATCGAAACCGTACCTGTGTAAGGTACCATTGACTTTGGATTCAGGTTGGAACGAAATAACGATTCCACTCATGGAATTCACTAAAAAAGCTTATGGTACTAAGTTTGTCGAAGCTTTGATCGTACAAATTCATGCCAATTGCAGAATAGAAAAAATTTTTTTCACATACACCGGTCAATATGACGAGTAATTATTATTATTATTATTATTATTATTATTTGTATTTTCTTTTTTTATTATTATTATTATCTTTAATAAACGTATTATTTTCTCCTTTCTCTCTCTCTCTCTCTCTCTATCTCTTTTTAAATAACCTATAATTTCTCTTAATTACTACAAACTCATTCTTTGTTATTATTTAAACGACAACAATTTCGCCCCCCCTTGTTTTTTCAACCCCCCCACCACCACCATCATCATTATTATTCGCATCTAATCATCACCAGTAAAAAAAAAAAATGGCGAATTTAAAAAATATGTAAACGTATATTTACAAAATGCAATAATACAATAAATACTTTAATAAAAAAAAAAAAAAAACATTCACGTCGACGTTTAATAATTATTAACTCTTATTATTATTACCCGTCATTATTATTATTATTATCATTATCATTTGTGAAAATTTCCCTCCCTTCTTTACCTCCCCTTTTTCCTCTCATTCTTCCTTCCAAATTTTCATTTGAAAAAATTAAAATAAAATAAAATTCAGTTGTAAAAATTTCTTTTTTTTTTTTAATAAAATTTTGAAGAAAAAATTACTCGGGTGGTAAATGAAACCTAATAATAATAATAATAATGATAAATTTTAATATATAAAAAAAAAAATCGATCGCGAGTGATTATTTACCCGGAAGGAAGAAAAAAAAAATAAAATAAATATTTATTTTTAGACAGACACCATTTTGTATTTTATTATTACAAGAGTTTTTAAGAAAGAGGGAAAAACTAATAATAATAATAATAATAATAATAATAGTAGTCACAAATAGATAATAATTAACGTTTTTTTAAGGATCCTATTAAATATTGCGAATCTAATAAAATGTTATTTTTTTTATTAATATTATTATTATTATTATTATTATTATTATTGTATTCAGAGGGATCTTCATTGGGTATTTCATCTGTAAAATATATCCTTTGTATTCTACAATTCGGATAAACTTGTATCCTTAAAGTTTCATAATAATTTGTATTATATATTTTTTTAGTATATTCTTGTAGGGAGAAAGCGATTTGATTCCATCCTTCGGTGAGTACCAAGGGTAGTTTACACGTGAAAGGTTTCACATCGGGTTGAGATACTAGGGTTGATATTTTAAATTTTCTTCTCACGTTATTATCATCTAATATTTGTATATCGAAAGCAAAATATTTATACAAATATTTAATTGTTAATATAATGACTGGAAATTTAACGCCTAATGTTTTCTTATAATTACCCGGACACGTTAAATACGTGTTGTTTAATTTTTTACCCTTTAATTCTAAAACTAAACATTGTAATTCGTTATCCATAATCCTTCTTATGTGTCCCGATCTTATTTTTTTATCCCATATCAATAATGGTTTTTTAACACAACTGTGTAATATTGATAAAAAACCATTGTCCGATACATTTTTAAACATTTTTTTTTTTTTTTCATATATTATGTATGCTTATATATATATGTGTGTGTGTATTTTTTTTCCTTTTTTTTTTTTTTTACTTTAAAACAAAGAAAACAACAAATTTTATTATCGAAATCGAAAAAAAAAAAAAAATGTAATGAAAAGTTATTTTTTAATATTTATTTTATATGTTTTTTTTTTTTTCCCCGTTAATGGAGCGTGGTTTACAAATCAATTAAAAGCCTTCGTTATTTTTCATTTTATTGTTCTTGCATATTTTAAATGATTTCTAATGCCACGTTAAAAATATAACTCGCTTTAAATGGTATCATTATTATTTTAAATACAAAAAAAAAAAAACATTAACGATTTCGGTTTTATTTATTTTATAAAAATAAATTTTAGAGAGAATATGCAAAATCATCCCCCACCCCGAAACAAATTAAATTTACATCACGCCCCTCCCCTCCCCTCCTTCTTACCCAAAAGTTAAAATCATGAATGAAATAGTACCTTCCCCCACCACTCAACTTATTTTACTACCATTCACACACCCTTTCATTCATTTTTTTTTTTTTTACAATAAGTTTAAATCGTTTTACCCCCTCCCCTCCCCTTCCCTTTCTCTTCCAAAAACATCCCTTTTGTTATTATTGGGGTAGTATATAAAAAACTCAAAACTCGTTTTAATCTCTATTAATGTACTCGCTGTTGTTTGTGCTGTTGCTCTGTTAAAAGTGATTTCACACCATGGGAATACCCATTGATTTGTAAGTAACACTTTATTATTATTATTATTTGATGTTTTTTCTAGAATGTTCTTATACCACTACTTTGATACTCTTCCGTAGGCATTCCATAGAGGAAATAAACGAAAGAGTTAAAGCATCGCAATTTTTGGATACTTTATTAGACGTCGTTACCGATACACCAACGGTACAAAGTTATTTATTTGAATATTTTAAAATGGAAAAAATTAAATATTTTCGTCATTTGATCGATACCATCGAGGAAACTCAAAGAAGGTACGAAGAAACCTGCGATGGAATCGAGAAAGAAATCAGAAAAAATACAAACGATAAAATTCAAAAGATTTTAGACGAGGAAAAAATTTTAATGAGAAAATTTAACGATATGAAAAATTTGACGATTTCTAAATTGGAAATAAATAAAAATATTTGTAACGATGGACTCAAATGGTTGGAAAATCTTAAATTTTCTTGGTTTTCCCAAGAAGAAGAAGAAGAAGACGTGGAAGAAGAAGAAAGCATTCAACGAAAATTTCTTAACGGTTATCAAAATCAGTTAAAAGATATAAAAGTTTATAGTTTTATTAAAACGGAAAATGAAAAAAACTACGAAATAAATGAAAAAATAAATCCGAAATTTATCATCGGGTCAAAAGGTCAAAACGACGGAGAATTTTGTAGACCTTGGGGTGTGTGCGTGAACGGTATCGGACAAATTTTGGTAGCGGATAGATCCAACGATAGAATACAAATATTTAGCGAATCTGGTGAATTCATGTTTAATTTCGGTAAAACGGGTTTCGAAAACGGAGAATTTTCCTGTCCTTCCGGTATAGCGACCGACAGGAATCTTAGAATAATAGTAGCAGATAAAAATAATCATAGAGTACAAATATTTTCTCCCAACGGATTATTTCTCGACTCTTTCGGAAAATTAGGAAACGAACCTGGAGAATTTAAATTTCCATGGGACGTTGCGACAAACCTTGATGACGAAATAGCCGTAAGCGATCCTTTCAATTCCAGAATTCAACTTTTCGACAAATTTGGAAAACTTTTAAAAATATTCCAATCGAAAAACCTTAAAAATCCACGTGGACTAGCATTTTATCCTGATGGTAAATTACTCGTAACCGATTTCGACAATCATAAAATTTTACTCTTGGATTCGAATATGAATATTGTAATGAAATTTTCCAAGGAAGGACACGAAGAAGGGGAATTGTTCAGACCTCAAGGTATAGCCGTTTTCGATAACGGTTCGTTTGCTGTTTCCGATTGCAAGAATTACAGGATACAGGTACTACCAACTTATCTACCTATTTACTACAGAGACCCTCTTCCAATAACATTTCCATCAACTCATGTTTTTTGTTTATTTTCAGATATTCAACCGTAATGGAAGATTTGAAAAAAGTTTTGGTTCGAAAGGTTCATCACCAGGAGAATTTGACTGTCCTCAAGGTATAGCAATACATAAAAACGGTAACATTATAGTCGTTGATTTCGGTAACAACAGATTACAAATATTTTAAAAGACTTCCTTTAAACTTATTTTACCTGTGGCTGTGCCTGTGACCAACCTTGTACCTTTTTATTAGTACCTGTTTTTTTTATTTATAAATATTTTAATATTAAATTTATTTATTAATAATTATACCTTAAAAAAATTTAAAAAAGGGGATTGGGGGGGGGAGAGGAATAAAAACACAATTTCATCTAAAAAATTTTTTTTATATATTTTAAGTACATCAAAATTATTAAATCACGTAATAATAATAATAATAATTAATTTACACCTCGTTATAAATTTTATATAAAAAAAAAAATTATACAAAAAAAAATTTCTATAAATTGTTTATAAATATTATTATTATTATTAATACGAATAAAAATTAAATATAAATGATGATTACGCCAATAATAATATTATAATAAATGCGTGCGTTTGTGTGTGTGTGTGTGCGTGTGCGAGCACCGTTTTCGAACACCTTTTTTTTTATTTTTATTTTATTTTATCATTATTACAAATAGTAAATATTTAAAAAATAATATTGATAATAATAATAATAATAACTTAGGATAATAAAATAATTAAAAAAATATAAGAAAAAATTGTAGAAAAATGAAAAAAATAAAATAATAATAATAATAATAATTAGAGTTAAAAATTAACAACATTAACACAGTCTTGTTTTTTTTTTTGTATGTAAAAGAAATACATATAAATACATAACTATAATAATAATAATAGTAATAAAATACAAGTAAATAGTAGCGTTTAAATGAGAGTTACAATATAGCGCTAAAAAAAAAATAAAATTTAATTTTTAAGAATTTTCCGTAGAAAAAAAAAAAATTTTTTTTTTAAATTCGTTGCCATGTTTCCCCCCCTCTTTTATTCATTAAACGACAGCAAAAAATTCATCATATAAAATTTGAGCAAAAAATTTTTTTTTTAAATTTATTACAAAAAAAAAAAAAAATTACAAAATTTATGGAAGATTTTATTTATTTATTTATTTATTATCATTCATTTTTGTAAAAAATCGAATCGAAATAATTTTTTTTTATTATGTTGGCTACACTTGTTCATCAAAAATTAATTAAAAAAATGTCTTTTGAAATACTTTAAAAAAAAAAAAAAAAAAAAATTTATTTTTTGATATGATCTACACATAACGACGTTTTACATATTCTACCTATAATAATAATAATGAATAGAGAGACAAAGAGAGAGAGAGAGAGAGAAATTTTTTAACGTTATATATCGTGATAATAATGATAATAATAATAATGTATATAAATATATTATAATGTTAATATTAAATAAGATTCGAATAGATTATTATTGAGTTTTTTTTTGTTTTTTGTTTTCTTTTATACCGTCAATTAAAGTCGACCATTTTTTATTATTATTATTATTAAATGGAAGACTGGAATTGTGACGTAAAAGACTTATCATTTTTATTATTATTATTATTAATAATAGGAAATTTAATAAATAAATAAAATAATAATAATAATAATTTTTTTAATATTCCCATTTGGTTGCGTTTTCGTATTCTCCATCGCCCAGTCGGAATCCGCCATTTTTATTTGCTACTAAATATTCTCCACGAACTGATTTTATGCAAATCCTCGTGGGTTCCCGTAATTCCAAATAAAAACCCTCTGGAACATCCGAATCCACGGCAACGCATTCGCTATCCCCGTGCCAATATTTATCGTTTTGACCCTTGAAATAAATAATAATAATGAGTTTTTGTTGTTTAACATGATTCCGGTTTTTTTTTAAATATTTTCAAAAAAAAAAAAAAAAACTCGTTTCCGGTTAAACGAGTAGAGGCATACCTTAAAATAAACGACGCCTTTTTCTCCTCTTTCAACTCGAATCGTTTCGTACGTGGCTTTGTTGCATTCAAGTTTGGTAGACGAAGAACTTTTGTAACCGACGAATCCCTGTTCGCATTTCAATACCAAAATGGGCCTGAAAAAAATTTTAACAAAAAATTATTATTATTATCATCATTTCCGAGAGTGGGGAAGAAGAAGAAGGGGGAAAAAGAGAAAGAGAGAGAGAGGGAAAACCATTTCACGTTCTTCCTTCGGGAACTCATACACGAATCTCATCGATAAAACTTTTTTCCGGATGCGTTGACTCTGTTTAACTGCTTTTCTTTTTTATTCAGATCCGGTTTCGTGACGACCTCAAGTCAAATTTCGTGGTTCCACGATAATTTTCTCTATTACCACGTCAAACGTAACGTATTCAATAAGTGTAAATATTTACAAATTTATATTCCGCCATTATCTTTTTTTCTTTTTTTTTTCCAATATAAAACCCAACCGGATATTAAACAAATCAATCGTTTCCGATTATGATTTATCGATCGTCTAATTCCACTTTTTTCGGTAAATTATTACGATGAAGCCAAGATGAAAAATTTCTGTTTCGATTTTCTCTCTCTCTCTGAAAACTATTACGTCGTTTTTTTTTTTTCTTTCGACATTTTTCCTTCCTTTCATTTTTGTTTTTGTCCTTCGGCTGACTTTTTATCTTTTCATTTTTTCCACACTTTTCTTTTCCATCGAATTTAGCTTCTCGTTACTTTTTAAAACGTGACATTTTCCCGCCTTTTTCGACGAGTTTTTATTCCAACTGGAAAATGTGTTGATTAATGTCGTTGACCATCCTCTTTCTCGGTTTTTCTTTTCCTTTCCTTTCTTTTGTTTTTTGTTTGTCAAAGGAATGTTTGCTTCGATATGTACACCGTTCATCGTTCTAGAATTATCCATCCTACTTTTTTTCTCCTTTTCCGACATCACCTGGTTATAAACCTTAACGGTTGCGACAATTTACACGTTCTCTCACTTGGTAAATATTTGTTATTTCTAATTAGAAAAATATGGACGAGGAAAAATTTTTTTTTTCTGCCTACTAAAAACTTGTTCAAATATTTTTTTTTTCTCACATGTTCTCCTCACCCCGAAAAAAAAACCGCTCGTCGATGCGGAAACAAGGATGGATGATGATGATGATGACGGCGACGATGGTGATGATGCACACATGACGTCGTGCAAATTATAAAATAATAATAATAATAATAATTTTTCGTCGACATAAACAGGTGAACAAAAAAAGAAGGGGAAAATTTTTTTTTTTTTTTTGATACCCGTCACGCAATTTTCTCTCTCTCTCTCTCTCTCTTTTTTTTTTGATGTGTTTTTAATTACCTGTTGATCAAATAGAAAAAATATTTGCACGAATCTTCGACGACGTCAGAATTAGCATATAAATGACCAGATCTTTTCGTGGCGACAAATTTCCCGTTGTTGGCACGGAAGCACAGAGACCCATCATTTTGCCAAACCAAATCGAACAAAGCATTTGAAGACCTGCAAAAGAAAAAAACGATTGCGTTATCATTATTATCGTCATCCCTTATTTTTTTTAAACAAAAGATTTTAAATCTCTTGTTCATTCTTACTTTTTGTCACCGCAAGCTTGTATTCCACCGCCTGTTTCCAAAGTCCAATAACGATCTTGCATCGTTCTCAGATACCATCTTTTTGTTGCACCATTAAATTCCAATTGAAACGTTTCGTGATCGGATATTTCATCTTGATTAGCAGTCACGTCAACTCCTGAAATCCATTTAAGAAATCATAGTCATAATAATGATAATAATGATAATGATATTTAAAAAGCAACCCATTGCAACCTCATCAGACTTCGTTTCATTTGTCGAGATAAGAATCATCGAAACATATCGTCCGATTTTAAATATAATAATAATAATAATAAATTTCGAAATGTCGAATGTACAGTCATCGAATCCTTACGCAGCATCCTCTCTAAAAATTTTTTAAAAATAAGAAAAACGCATTCGGGAGAGTTGAGAGAGAAAAAAATAGGAAAAAATCGATCGATTAGTCATTCTTCTACCACCTCTCGATATATAAAATTAAACAACGCACGAGGGGTGAATTTTATTTTTGGGGAAAAATAAAAATAAAAACAACCCTTAAAATAAAAACTCGCACAATTTTTTTACCCTTAACCCCGTCGCAGTCGTCGTCGTCGACGTCGACGATATGTTTTTCATTTCCTCTCTTATATCGACATATTGTTTCTCTCTCTCTCTCTCTCTCTCTCTGTCTCTCCCCGAACATAAGGCAAAGAAATAATATTTTTCCTCATCGTCGTCATTTTTTAATTTCCGCCAAATTTAAAAAGTGGAAAAACAACGTAATTTTTTCTTTTTTTTACTTTTTTTTTGGGCAGTGAATGTCGTCTGCTATCAAGTCACGACCTTCCTTCACTCATTCATCGAACCGAAACAAAAAGCAAATTACACACAAAAAAAAAAAAAAAAACAATCAATTGTGTTCTCGTCTCTCAAATTATACCATCATAATTATAGCAAAAACATGTTCGACAAGGTCAAATTTTCAAAAAAAAAAAAAAAAAACAAAACAAAAAAGCAAAACTGATTCCGATATTTTAAACACGTGTGTCTGTGTTTGTGTTTGTGTTTGTGCAACAAACATGGCGACAAAGTTGATTCACAGTTTTCGTCGTAAAAACAAAAAAAAAAAACAAAAAATTTAACCATTTGCAAAAATACGATTCGCCATCTTAAAATTTTATTTTCTTATCTGCGGAAACGGAAATACTCATCAACGAGTGACACCATAGAATAAAAAATAAAAATGGCGTCCGTATCATATTCCTTAATTCAATATCGAATATAATTTTTCTTCGAATTAAAAAAAAAAATTATTGATAGATCACGACAAAAATTAGTTTTATTACTTTCATAAATATAAAGAAAAAAATTATTATTATTATTATTATTATTATTATTTAATTGAAATTTCACGCAACAAAATTCTTTCTCTACTTTTCTCTCGCGAAAAAAAAAAAATAACAAGTTTAATTAATAAAATGTTTTTCCTCAATTTTTCCTTTTTTTTCCCCGTACAATACGAATCATTTCCGGATTAATATAAACGCATAAAAATACGAAATTGATTTTTTAATTGTCATTCATTCATTCATTCATTCAATCATTCACTTTTTTTTTTTTGTTAAACGTTTTCAATTATCTTCAGGTAACACACTTTCGATCACGATCGAATCACGATTCCTTTTTTTTTAATAATATTATTATTCGGACAAGAGGGTAAAGTTCAAAAACTTGTTAAGTATTATTCGTTCGTTCGTTCGTATGACCTATGAACTCTTTCCTTAATCGAAAATTAGAAAAATGTCGAAAACAGGTTTTTTTTTTTTTCGAAAGATATAATACGAGTTTTTTTTTTTTTTTCAAATCGAATTCCAGTTAACGTAGTAAAATTAAATTAAATTAAATTCGACGTGTAAACGTTGGTAAATTTTTTTTTTTTTTTTTGCACAAAAAATTAAAAATCGTCACGTTTTTCTAAAACCAAACGATTATCGAGTACGAAATACGATTATCGATAAAACCAGTCGAATAAGTCATCGAGAATGAGAGAGAAATAATAAAAATAATAATAGTAATAATAATAATAATGTTAACGATAATTGAAATAAACGGAAAAACAATTTGAATTCCAAAACCGTTAGAATTTTTTTTTTTGATGTTTTTCTACAACCACGTAGCACGTAATTTTTCCACTTTTTTTTTTAATAGAAACTTACTAGAAAATAATAATAATAATAATAACTTATTTTTTTACGCATAACGCACGTTTTCATCCTTCGTTTTTTTTTTCGACTGGAAAAAAATTTTTTTCCTTATTTTCCCATCTCGATTGGAAAACTTTTCGAATTTTCCCCCGAAATTTATTTCACCCAAGAGAGTGGGGGGTGAGGGGGGGAAAAAAGGAAAAAACTTTCGATTTTATAACCATCGCGATCGATATTGCGATCGATACGAAATCGAATCATTATCGGAAAATTTTAATTATATTAATAACTCGTCAAATTTTTTAACTTGTTCTTTCACCGTCGTTTAACCAGAGTCTATTTTTTTGGGGGGGAGTCTTGATAAATAATAAAGCGTCTCAACATCTTAATGATAATAATAATAAGTTAGTTTTAATTGTAGTGTGCGTTGATCTCGTTTGTCTGCTGTCCAAAGACGGTTCAAACGTCAATCCCGTTAATTATTACAATATGTCACGTCTTGTAAGTATAAAAAAAAAATAAAATAAAGATGGAAGATGAGATTAAATAAAATATTTCTCGTAATGGTTCTAAATAAAAGGCTTCATCGATTCACGTGCACGCACCCCCCCCCCACACACACACGCACGAATTTTGTAAATTTCGGTTCTTTTTCTTATTATTACGCCGCGTAAAAAACTCCGACAAAGGAAGAAAACGTTAGGAAGCAATAAAAAAAAAAATTTTTTTTTTTTTTCAAAGTTGGTATACATTTTTTTTTTTTCGAAAAACCCATCTCTAGACGACGAAAGCAATAAAACAAAAAAGCAGAAGAAACAGATGATAAATTCGGAGGAGACGAAAAACCGAAGGAAAAGTCACAAATCGTCGCCGCAGACAAATTAATTTGTTTGATTCGACACAATCAGACGAATGAAATTGAAGGGTCGGACCGACCTTTGACCTTTTAATATGATAAATAAAATCTATTTAAATTTTTCAAACAATTCTCCGGATAATGAATTAATTGTTCTATGAAAAAAAAACAAAAAACAAAATGTCAAACGAAAAACCGGATAAATAAATAAATAAACTTTTATTTTTTTATTTTGTCACACAAACAGGGGAATCCCCCCCCCCAAATCATTTTCCTTTTTTTTCGTTATCATTATCATTATTATTATTATCTTTTCCGTTCGAAACAAAAACAAAACGCCGATAAAAACAAAATAATGATGATGATGATGATATTTTCATAATGACGAATAATCATAGAAGGATATTATTAGTTATTGATAATGATATTAAATTCACTTTATAAGTGCTCCTCGTTTTATCAAAATCCCCCTTTTCGAAATTTCCTTTCCAATATTAATTCAATCACTATTTAATGATGATTTCGAAAAAAAAAAAAACGATTCAATCCAATCGAAATAAAGAGTTTAAAAAAAAAAAAAAAAATGGAATCGTTTACCAAAACCTTCCGACAAATAAATGGATAGTAAATGAATGGAGAGGGAGAGGGAGGGAGAGGAGACCAGCATTACAATACCTAAAAATCTTCAAGCATGTACCCAAAATTAACAAACACGTGATTACGTCACATCGTCGACGTAATCATTCAACTTTTTTTTTTTTTGCGTTCAATTATTGCCCTATTTGTCATAAAAAAAAGAAAAAGAAAGGAAAGGATATACGACTCGAATGATTTTTAATGAGGAGGAAGAAGAAGAAGGAAGAAAAAAACGGGAACCATTAAAGGGAGAAAAATTATTTTCGTACCACTTATAAATAATGAACCCCCCCCCCGTATGTATATATATATATATAAATTTCTACCCTTTTCCTTTTCGTGTTTATAAAAGGTTTTCATTAAAAGTGATTTTTAACATCCTTCTTTTACCTCACCCACATCCCGCGCACGCGCAAAGGGTGAAGCACAAACGCCATTAAATAAATTGAACAGAGGGATGAGGGGATGAAAAATCCCTTAAAATACGATATATTACTAGAGGTATGAGAATAATTGTTTTGTTTTTTTTTAAAGGCTAAAAATAGCAAAAATATTCATTTTGAGATCACCGTGAAGTAGGATGGATGAGACGATTTAAGATGAGACGACGAATTCAACGACTAAAAAAAGCAGACGACGTTTCGTCGCGACGAAAAAAAATTATTATTATTATTATGAAGATTTAACGTCTTCGTAATTGATTAATTTATTACGCGGATGATACGCGGAAAAATTAAATTGGAGAAAATTAAAAAAAGAAACTTTCGAATATTTATTATCATTATTATTATTGTTATCATTATTATTATTATTATCATTATTATTTAATGGTTTCTTCATAGCCTAATCGAACCGCATCGTGGTGACCCTCGAGGAGAATTTAAAAAAAAAAAAAAAAGTTAAAAGAAAAAAATCGATGATGACGTTAATCCTTGTTATTTAAAAAAAAAAAAAAAAACCTGATTGACTGACTGACTGACTGACTGACTACGTCACGGTAAAATGAATTTTTTTTAACGTAAAATTTTAAGGTCCTGAGTCAGAGGTTGAACGAACATTTATAACGAACAACATTAATTTGACATAAACAGGTTTCGTGCCTGAAAAGTAAATCACAAAACTCACGATTTATTTATTTATTATTATTATTATTAAGACCACGATGATTTTTTTTCTTTTTATAACCAAATAATAATAATAATGATTTATTTTTTCCTCCCCCTCCCTCTCGTTTCCCGTTTGATAAAAAAAAAATTTTATTTTCATTGTGATATTTTTTTCCATTGCAATAAATAAAACTTTTCTTCGTGGGGAGCGGGGCGGGGGGGGTTTCGTCATTGTACTTGTTTGTAGCAAAAACAAAAAAAACAAAAACAAACAACAAAAACAACAACGACAAAAAAAAAGAAATAAAACTTGTTCAAAGAGTTTTTTTTTTTCTTTTATACTTTTTTCAATGTAAAACAATTTAAACAAGCAAACAAACGAACAAACAAACAAACAAAAACAACATTTGCAAAAACAATTTTTTTTCCTATCCCTCCCTGTCTCCCCTTCCCCCCAGCATTGTAGATATGATTTATTGCTTTTTTTTTTGTTGAATTTGCATTGTTTGTATAATTTCTCTTTTTGATATCTGAATTTTTTTTTTTTTTTATTTTATTTTCTCCGGAAGTTTTCAAAATAAAAATTATTAATTAATCCAGCTTCATCATCATCATCATCATTATAAAAAATAAAGCCAAACAACAACAACAACAACAACAACAACAATAATAATAAT
This sequence comes from Pediculus humanus corporis, assembly GCF_000006295.1. Taxonomy (NCBI): domain Eukaryota; kingdom Metazoa; phylum Arthropoda; class Insecta; order Psocodea; family Pediculidae; genus Pediculus; species Pediculus humanus. Next base: position 96,688 of record NW_002987056.1, on the reverse strand, counting down.
AATAATAATAATAATAATAATAAAACAATAAAACGTTGAAGGAAATTTGAAAAATTTTTTTTTTTTTAATCACTTTCATTCAGAGTGCAATAAACTTTATTATCATTATTATTTTTTGATTCTCCAAAATTTTTTACTGGAAATTTTTTTAAAACTTTATAACTTTCCAAAACAAACAAAAAAAATTTTTTTTTTTTTTTTTTCCGTTACACGGTTAAAATGATTTAACGACTTTTTAACTTCCGATAAAAATTCAATCATCGATATAAAAATTTTCCTTTTCGTTTCCTCGAATGCCCCAAAGAAGGTAAGAAGGAAAAAAATTTAAGCGAAAGGACAAAATGGATAGGAGAGGAAGGGGGAGGGAAAAAAAGGGGAAAGGAAAAAAAAGAAAATTTTTTGTCAATCGAACCGAGGCGAACGAGGAAGGAAACAATCGAAATCAATTCGATTAATTAGAAATTTTTAATATAAAAAGAAATCAATCAATCAATCAATTCATTATCAATTGCGCATAAGGATTGAGCGTCAGCAAAATTTTTGCTACAAATCAACTTAAATAACGTTTTGCGTTTTTTTTTTTTTTTATCTTGGAACAACACCAAATGGATTTTAAAAAAATCGTTCAATGCGTTTTACATCACGTTTTTTAACATTTTTTTTTTCTTTTTTCCAGGGAATGAAATGCAAAAACGTTTCATTTATCATCGATCCGTGAGAATTATTATTTATGTTTTACATCCTGTTCGATTTTTTTTTTTTTCGATGTATCGAATGAACTTTTCAAAAAAGAAAAAAAAAGAAAAACTTTTTTTTTTTTTTAACCTTGACTTTTTCCCCCAAATTTTCCTTTTTTTCTCTCTCTTTCTCTCTCCCCAGAGTAGAGTATAATCAATCATAGATAGTAAAATTTCATGGAGTTACACGCTCATTATTATTATTATCACATATTTCATCCTCTCGAAACAAACGAACGAGACTTCGCCGGAAGGTTGTTTCTACCTTTTTCTACTACCACGACTCCCCTATCAATTTTTTTTTCTTTATTCCTTTACTTGGCCATTTTCTACTATTACTTCTTGCTCTAAATTTTTACCCCCATCGAATAAAAGTTGGGGAGTAGGGAGAGAAAAAAACCTCGACTGATTGTTTCGTGACCTTTATCAAAAACCGTTGCCTTAACCGAATTCGAATTATAATTTCAATGCGGAAATAAATAAAAACCAACGATTATTATTATTATTATTTTCATGGAAATGCATCAACAAACAACAAACCGATTACAAAAAAAAACAACAACAAAATATTACGCAACGTCAAATTCTTCTCGTAAAATCCAATTGTAGTAAACAAAGTGGCAGAAGAATACAAAAAAAAAAAAAAAAAATGGAACGACGGTTAAAACAAAAATAAATATTAATTTAAATAAATTGATTTGAACGAATTTGAAGAATTCCCCCCCCCTTGTCCCCGCTCCCCTTAATAAATTTATATAAAATCCCGAATAAGAATTCCGATGTCATCATTTTTCTTCTGCTTTCATTAAATTTGCTTAAAAACGTGACGTGACGTGACGCTTGCCGTCGAAACGTAATCGAAATAATTTATTATTATTATCACCATCATCGTCGTCACCATTTAAATCGCGCGTGACTTAAGTGTACGACACTCAACACATATATCCGTAAATGTTTTCATAAGATAATTATTTTTTTCCTATTAATTTCACCCTCTTCGTCTCTTCCCTTCCTTCCTTCCTTTTTCTTTTCCTTTTCTCCATAAAAGGTTTTTGAATTTTTTTCGCCTTATCCTCCATTTTATCTTTTTATTAGAGTCGTTAAAACGCTTAATTAAAAAAAAAATAAAAATCCGTTCCTTTCGTAAAGGTAACGTCTTAATAAAATTTATTAACATAGAGTAAATAAACGTGGACAACGGTTTTGAAACTCCGCTAATAATTTACTCCGCGTGGAAAAGTGCGTCGCCGTCCGTTTCATTTTTCTTCCACGTCGTCGTGGCAATAAAATTTCATCATTTCAACGGACAATGAACACGAAATGAATATAAAAATGGGGGTAAATGCTAAAAAAAACTCTTTCAAAAAAAATTTGAGAGGAAGGGAGGAAACGTTTTGGGATTTGAACTTAAAATTTCACACAAACCATGAGAATTTTCTCGTACTTGTACCTTACAAAAAGAGAGAGAGAGAGAGAGAGAGAAAGAAACGATTCCTCTTTCGTAATAACTCGCCATTGTAAAATGGTTTGACGGTTTCCAATCTTTCCACAATTATTTTCAATTAAATATCCTGCATTTAATAATAATAATAATAATAATAAAATTTCGTTTTCATTTTCATTCTCCATGTTTGAAAGTGAACAAAACCGCAATTTAAAAAAAATAAAAACATTTATATTCAACGAACGCCTACAAACTTCCCGGCAAATACATTCGAAAGAGTTTTATTATTATTATTATTATACGTAACGGGTGAAAGAAACGTTTGAAAATTAAAATTAAAATTAAAAAAACACCACAGTAATTTTTTTTTAAAAACCGTACGTAAAGTAATTATAGTCATTACAAATCGAGATCTGTATTAAATCTAATGTTGATAGAGAGAGAGAGAGAGAGAGAGAGAGAGAGAGAGAGAGAGAGAGAAACATGGATTCGTATACCTTTATTTATTAATATTATTATTTATTACCTTTCGCTCCAAGGTTTGACTTTCGAAAATAATAATAATAATAATAATAATAATAATAATAATAAAGAGAGTAATTTTCACTTTTGTTTACCGCGGTAAATCATAATCGGACGAATAAATAAAAAATTGAGAGGCGGCCATTTTGATTTTAACGAACCTTTTTTTTTTTTACAGAGAAATTTCGAAATTTAAATGGATTGAAAATAAAAAAAAATAAAAAATGATACAAGACAAATAGTAAAAAAGAAAGAAAGAGAAAATAAAAAAATACACGGGAGAGAGAGAGAGAGAGAAGCAAGTTTTGTATGGATTCATTTTTTTTTTTTTTTTTTTTTTTAAATTGTCACGGAGTCAAATAATATATATCCTTTTTATCCATATACTTATTCATTAGTCATACATTTCCTGGCTTACAAAAAAAAACAACAAGAAAAAATCTTCTAGAAAAATATGACGTCATACACAAAACAACACCCTTTGAGAAATCGCAACCCGTTTTCTCTCTCTCTCTTTCTCTCTCTCTCTGAACATCGCAATAAATAAAACGTTATGATGTCAATACTATCGAATATGAAAATTGTCGTCGTCGTCGTCACTCGGAACAAACGAACCCGTTTGTTGTAATAATGAACAAACAACGTTTTTTTACGGATTCAACGTGTCGTGCAAAACGTCATTTTATCATTATCATTATTATTATTATTATTTTTACAATTAATTCACACGTTTAAATTAGTACGATAAGAACAGTTTTCTCTTTCTTTCTCCTTTCCCCCCCCCCAACTTATTCCAACGTTTTCTTTCGTCTTCATCTTTGACTGTGTAATATACAAAAGACGAGAGACAAACGACTCTTTCGTCGTCATGTCCCATCTCTCTCTCTCTCTCTCTCTCCCTATTTTAAAATAAAATAAAAAAATCTCGTCATTCATTAAATCGGATTCTTAATAATAAAAAAAAAAAATGTCTGTCATTGATTTCGGCTTTTAAATACTTTTTTTTTTTTATTTACTAAATATTTACGAGTTCGAGACTTTGATTTTCAAGATTAAAAAAGAGAGAGAGAGAGAGGGGGGTGGGATATCAGAAAAAAAAAATTTTCACGAACAAATCAACAAACACGAACGACATGAAAATTTTTTTTTTTTTGTTTTTTCCACGACAAAAGTAGTTTCGTACACAAACAATATGACATAATAATTGAAACGAAACAAAGAGAGAAACAACGATTGTGTCTCAAATAAAAAATACAAAACATTTTGGTTGTTGTTGTTGTTGTTTTTTGCACGAAAAAAAAAAAAAAACAAACGATCACGACCGTGACGAATCACATTTCGGAGAAAAACAATTAGAAAAAAAAAAAAAAAACAAAAAATTCTCGAAATTTCCATTCACGAAAAATGAAACCTTTTCCCTTGAGATTAAACGCACCCACGCGTTCATTTATCCAGGCTTACTCACGAATAGAACAAAATCAATTTAAACCCAATACAATAATAATAATAATAATAGTAGAAAAATATCGAGCATTATCTCTCTCTCGCACTTACTACAAATGTTATCCACGAGATTAATGTATTCCCCCCCCCCATTTGTTAATATTAATGACACGAAAAACAAATTAAATATTATTATTATTATTATTATTATTATTATTATTATTATTATTATTATTATTATTATTAGTTTAAAATCTCTTACCTTGCTTAACTGATACATATCTCGAATTCAATGCGGCAACAAAACTTGCTTGAGGGAGCGAATCTTCAAGAGAAAACAATTCATCTTTTGTGACAGTTTGTGAACGAGTTTTAAGGACGGCTTTTGACCCTATGGGTGATAGATACGCCCCGCATCGATCCCTACAAAACAAAAAAAAAAAATAATAATAATAATGATAATCACTTTTAAAACGACTCAATTAATTTTTTATGTAATCGAAAACGAAAAAAAATATGTAAGTACTCGTATATAGGTCTTAAACAACAACCTTCGGGTGTAAAAAAAAATTTAATCAATTTAAAATTATTTTCCGAGTAATAAATTTAAAAAAAAAAAATAATAATAATAATAATTAATAACCGTCTTTCATTTTTTCAAACCGTTATTTTAATATATATTCAAATTTTTTAAAAATATAATAATAATAACTACAACGATGATGAGACTTTTGTTTTGTTTTTCAATTTAAAACCCGTAACTGGTAAAAAATTATTTTTATCATTATCATTTTTTTGTTTTGTTTTATCGACCAAACCTCAAACCTAATTTTCCATAATAATAATAATAATAATAATAATAAAAGAAAGTGTTATAATTGCCTAAAAGAACAAACTTTTGTTTTTTGTTTTTGTTTTTGTTTTCCCCCCCTCGATTGACTTAAATAGAATTTTTACGATTGAAACGATACCGGATGTGACGTAAATTATTTATTATTATTATGAGAATCGTCAATACCGAGACAATAAATAATAATTTTCACTTTTTCTTTTTTTTTACGCAACAGGGATTAAATATTGAAAAAAGGTAAAAATTTTACCTCAGAGCCAAAGATCCCTGATGATATTCGGCGGAAAATAAGCAATTGACGTTGCATTCGTCAACGAGTTTTCCCTCCCTCGACAAATATTTATTGTTGCAAGTGTGAAGAGCGTATTTTCCGCCGTCGTCCAATCGGAATTCCAACGTGAACAAAGTATCTTCTCCCCAGGGAATGTTTGCGTCAACGTGGATTTCTTCCAAATTTTCCGACAAGTGAGCGAACCTTTTACGTCCGATGGATCTCAAATTGACTTGTGGACGTGCCGCGAGGTGAACCATCCAAAATTCCGTATCTCCGGGACTTTTGGCCGTGCACATCAACTTATCGGAACTCGCTCCGAGGAAATAACCTCTCACGACGTTCCGGAAAGCCCAACGTCCGGACCCGTCATCCGCGACGGATATTTGAAATTTAGAACTCTGATCTTTTTCTTCGGATTCGCAAGTCACGTTTCCGAACGAATCCACCGCGAGATATTTATCCAAATGACTCCTCAAATAAATGGTACTGTCTTCGCCGCTTGGTTCCAACGACCATATTTGTTTCTTCTTCAAACTCGTACCGTTGGCGTTTATTTTAAATCCGAACGTTTCCGCTGTCAAATACCGGAATTTTGAATTTATAAGACCGATCGTCCAGCATCCCTTTTGTTGATTTTGACTTATTATGTCTCCGCCTCCGTTTTGATCGTAATGACCGTTTAATCCGTTAACGCCGTTCATTTTTTTTCAAATTTTTTATTCTTTATATAACGACCTAAAAAGAAAGAAAATAAAAAATAAAATTTTTAAAAACTACTACTACTACTACTACTACGCCATTGAGTCATTTCAAATTATTTTCTACTCTTCGTAGAACAGGAAGAACTAAAAAAAAAATATATCCTTATAATCGCCATTAACAACCGCCATTATGAGTTTTATAATTGACACATTGCATGTGTCAATTGTAATTATAATTGAATGTTTCGATTTAATTTAACGGAACGTGGACAACATTAAATAAAAATTTTTTTTCACAAATTTATTATTTAATGTCTTAAACAATTATTAAAAAAAAAAAAAACCGGAAAATTTACGATCGATTAAAGTTTTTCTCGAAAATAAAATAACAAAAAAAAAATTTTTTTTTTTTTTTTTTTTTTCATTTTACGTTTGTTTAAACTTTTAAACAAACATCTGATGATTCGATTCAATTAAAAATTTTCTCACAACTTTAGAAAAAAAAAAATTAATATTTGAATTAAAAATATAATTATCTTATTTTAAAACTACAAAAAACAAATTTTTTTATTTTCATTTGTTTTTATCACACTCACAAAACCATTTTGTGGTAAAAGGGTTAAAACTTTCATGTTAAAATTCATTTATTATCACGACGCATTTTATGACTTCTCTCTCTATCTCTATCTCTCTTTCTCTCTCTTTCTATCTCTGTCAATGTCGACATTTTAAATTCCAAAAAAAATTAAATTTTAACCGAAAAGATGATGCGACACTCGGAAATGTTAGTCATCGACACTCTTAAAATTATTTTCATAATAAAAAAAAAAAAAAAAAAAAAACGAAAAATTTCAACTCCTTTCCTTCAAAAGAAATCATCAGGATCGGGGGAGGAGAAGGAGGGAGGGGAAATAAAAATTTTCCCAATTAGTCACCGACGAATCAAAGATTTTTCCAATTTCGGAAAAAAAAAAAAATAAAGAATAAATTTTTTCTTTTTTTTTTTTTATAATGCAAGTGTTGTGTGTGTATGTGTGTAAATAACAATTCAATAATAATAATAATAATAATAATAATAATAATAATAATAATAATAATAAACCTTAATCATTAATATTCATTCGGTTTATTCTATAAGGTAGTTTTCCATGCCAAGTCATGCACACGACAAACATTACCAACGATTCTCCTCACATACTTAATCGAAACAAAACAATACAAAAAACCATTCGAACGACGTTCAATTAAACAAAATAATAATAATAATAATAATAATAATAATAATGATAAAAATAATAATAGATAATAAATTTATAATCATTCGACGACAATCTCACGACAAAATCTTTTTAAAAAATTTCATTATTTTTTTCCCATTCGGGACATCGGAACGGTGACCGGGAAAATTATTTAAAAAAAAAAAAAAAAAAAAATCGATGACGTACACATGACCGTTACAAAAAAAAAAAAAAACTGATTAAAGTAATAAAATTTACGGCACACAATAACATTAAACATTATTATTATTATTACTACTGTTATTATTGGTATTATTACGATGTCAATAAAAAAAAAAAAAAAAAACTAGCATGCAACGTTATGAAAAAAGGAAAACATGATTTTTCTTTTTTTTTTTTTTTTTGATAAATTATATTTTGAATCCGTACTAAAAAAAAAAAAAATAATAATAATAATGGCGGTGAAATTTAATTGCTACCGAATAATAATAACTTTGTTTGAACCCCCCTTCGCCCTGCCCCTCTAACTTCGAAAAAATAATTTAATTGCTCGAAATACAACCGATTAATTTCATTTTAACCGTTATGTAAATGATAATGATGATAACAACACGATAATAATTAAAAAGGAGAAAAAAAAAAATTTTCTCTAAAGAGAACTAGAGTCGTGTTGGATTGGACGAACGGTCCACATTTTCAAAAAAAAATTTCCTTCATTTTCGAGGTATCAAAGATTACATGTAGAAGATGACGTCAATGAAATCGGTGATGATGATAATAATAATAATAACACCAGCATTTGAAAAAAAAAAAAAAAAATTTTTTTTGTTTAAATATTACTTAAAAAAGATGAGCAGCTTCCGACATTTTCCATTCGTTTCATCTCACACGCAAATTAAATTCCATTTAAGTTTTTTATTTTTTTAAAACAGCTTCACCGACTCAAACCGGATAAAACGATGGCGTTAATCGGACAAACGGTTGTTATTAATTTTTAACCCAAGAAATTTCCGGAAAAGTTAATAATTTACAGCCGAAAAAAAAAAAAAAATTCAAAATGGACGCAAATCATCGACCATCATCATATTGAATCCATATCTCATAACGTTTCACGACGAAATCGTATTTTATTTATTTATTTATTTTTTTTTTTTTTTTTCACTTTTATTATTTATTTATAATAATAAATTTATTTTTTTTTTACACTTTTTTGCTTTTTTTTTTTTTTATACGCCGGTTGCTAACGAACATACGAAAGTAATTAAAAAAAAGAAAAAAAAAAAAACGAGAAATAAGGTGAACGTGCTTGTTTTGAATTTCTTGTGCAGTCAGACGCATACGAAAAGTTTTTTTTGTTTTTCCAGTCTGTCTAGCGATACCTGAAAAATTCTGCGGAAAAACAATTAAACTTTAAAAAAAAAAAAAAAAATTGTAATCTTTTGTTGAGACCATTAAAGGGAGAAAGAAAGAAAGAGAGAGAGAGACGGGAAACGAACCAACAACAACAATATTAAATTTTCCCCTCCCTCTCCCCCTCCCCTCCATTAACAAAATGTTTACAACACATAATGTTTTTCCTAATTTTTTTTTTTTTTTTTTTTTTTGTTATAAAAGTAAAAACAAGAGAAATTTTCATCGGTTGAAAATTTATTTAAAAAATCCTTCCAAATTTAAATAATAATAACTAAAAATTAATTTTTTTCATTTCTCCTTTTGTTTTTTTTTTTTAGATTGTTCGGTAACGTAAAAGTAACAACAAACAACAAACAACAACAAATGACTACTAATATAATTTTTTTTGGTTAATCAAAACCCAAATATTTATTTATTTCATTAATGTTTAAACTTCTTTCGACAACTTTTGTTTAAGCCCGAAAAAAAAATAAATAAATAAATAAAAATCAAACGTTCCCGGTAGGTGATTAATTAATCATCAGGAAGAGAGGGAAAGGGAAGGGGGAAACGGGAATAATCCGGGACACAAGAAGAGGGAAAACAAAATTTTGATCATTGTGACGTAATTAAATATTGTTTTCTGTTTTCAATTTCGCAAAACTTTTGTTAAAATTTATTTATTTATTTATTTATTTTTATTTCTTATTAATTTTCAATCCGAATTTTTAAAAAATTTGAAATTTAATAACATATGATAATTAATTAATAAAAAACTATTAATCATAATAAATTTTTTTTTTTTAAACGAAATAAAATAAAAATAAATTATTTAAAAATCGTTATGGTGCGTCGGTCATACGCGAAAAAAAAAAAAAAAATTAGTTTTTATTTTTTTTATTTTTTTTGCGGTTTAATAATTTTTTCTTTTTTTTCTTTCTTTTATATTTTGCGGTTCCTTAAATCTATTAAAAATTAAAATTTAATTTTTTTAAAATAATTATTTACCGTGTAATTAACGAAACATAAAAATAAAAAACGTGAAACGTGGCAGGAGACTCAATGATTCTACCGAATCATCAATTTTTTCCATTTTTTTTTTTTTTTTTGCTTTTCACGTTTTACTTAATTTTTTTGTTTTTTAAACATTTCCACTATCCTTATTTGTTATTATACATAAATAAATAAATAAATAAATAAATAATTTTTTTGTTCAACAACTTGCAAACACGTATTTTTTTTTTTTTTTTAAATAAAATAATTAGGATCGATGAACAAGAGGTCATTTTTACCGGTCGAAAAAAAATATTTTCACGGTAACTTTTCTGTTTTTTTCGAATTCGTTCGATTAACTTTTCGAAACCGTTTTAATAATTTCTATTTTGATTTTCTAAAACCCACTAAAGCATTCGAAAATAAATTACGTGTACAAAAAGGAAAAAGGAAAAACAAAAGAAGGAGCTTTTGACCTTTACTTTTTCTTTTTTCTCACTTCCTTTAATATCAAAATGGAGGACTTTGCAGCAATTTCTTTATCGAAATATAAGAAAATCGTAAAAGACAAAGAAACTCATCGAGATGCGTTGAAAACAATAGAAAACCTTAAAACCTCTTTTTTTTCTTTTTTAAAACTCCATTGAGTTAAAAATTAATGACGTCATCCCCCCTCCTTTATAACATAATTAAATATCCGGTACAATTTTTTTTTTTTTTTTTATAGCGAAAACAAATTAACATAAATAAATACTAATAATAATTTCAAAATGGCAATAATATTAATAATAATAATAATAACAAACAAGAGTCGACATAAAAAAAATTTTTTTTACCATAAATTACGTCGATACCGTAAAAAACCGTTTTTTGGTAATAAAAATAAAAATAAAAAAAAAACTTGACCATAACGATACAGTTTTAATTTTTTTTTTTTTTTTTTTTTTGGAATTTTAAAACAAATAAATAATTTATTTTTATGGATATAAAAAAAAAAATTTTCTTAACGTGTAAATTCATTAATCCAGTGACCTCAAAATTCTCTTTTTCACTTTAGGCTCTCCCTCTGTCTCTCTCTCTCTCTCTTTTACCACTTCCTTATATTATACACCAATTTTACAATGATGTGTTATTTTATTTCAACTTGGAAAAAAATAAAAAAAAATAGTAATAATAATAACAATAAAAGAAATATGAGTGTGCGTGCGTGCGTGCTAAATACGCGTTAAAATCCGATGCGCAAACACCGAATTTTTCAAATAATAATAATAATAATAATAACGAAACCAAAGAATTAAATAATAATAAAAAAATAATAATTACTCGTATGAAAAACCGTCGTACAAACAAAACGACTACAAAATACCAACAAAAAAAAACTACAATCAATTAAAACATGGAGAAGAAAAAAGAAAAAAAAAAACAAACCCAACCTCGATTCAAAAAAAGCAATTCGAAAATTCTCAAAGGAAACCGTAAATGAATTTTTTTATAGACAGAAAGAGATAGATAGATAGATAGATAGACAGAGAGAAAGAGAGAGAGAGAGAGAGAGAGACGAGAAAAAAAAAGGAGATGAAATTCAATGAAATTTTTTTTTTTTTGGAGGAGGAAACATTAAAATTGTATCTAATGATAAACACTTTTTTTTGGGGGGCGAAAATAAAAAAAAAATTATTATAATCATCATCATCATCATCATCATCATCATTACTCGTGTTTTTTTTCCATCCTGACCATGATAATAACTCTTGATACTGATAATTCAAAAAAAAAGTAGATGAAATAATGGATATTGAAGTGCGAATTTGTAAATGGCGCGATAACGAAATTATTATTATTATTATTACTATTATTATTAAATCGAACAAATGATTTAACATTTTTTTTTTTTTTTAAATAATTGAATCCCCCACTTATTATTATACCTGTACGCGGCACCTGTACAATGCGCGTTCCTAAATACCTGTAATATGTTTTTTTTTTTTTTTACTCATCGAATCCGTACGTCGAACTTATTATAAATGACGATGAAGATGATGATGATGATGATGATGATGATAATCATATCGTATATATATATGTATGTATTTATATCATCCGCGCACGGTTTTTAATTTTTTCACAACCGTTACTTTTTATTTAATTTAATTTTTTTTTATTGTAGTTGTAGCTGTTACGGGTATTATTAATGCTTATTTTTATTATTTTCCATTATTATTATTATTATTATTATTATTATTATTACACACGGAGAAGGAGAGAGAGAAAAAAAAATTATTAGAATAATAAATTACGGTTTTGAAATCACCATCATGATGATTCTCGATTTTTTGATTTTTTTTTTCGTTTTATGGAAACGGGAAATAGTAAACCGTAGTAGCGTAAACCCCCCTCCCCCCCAATTTTATTATTATTATTATTATTTTAAAATAAAAAATTAAATTTTTTATTCGTTTAATAAAATCATCATCATCATCATCAACAACAAGTGGATGAATGAATGAATGAATGAATAATGATTCGAATCTTAAACGCATCAATAAAAATTCGCTCTGATTTTATTTATTTATTTATTATTATTATTATTATTTATTAGTAATAATTTTTACAATTAATTATATATCCTGTTTCACTTGTCTTCTTCTACTTTCATCATTTATTTATTTATTTATTTTAATGGTTATATTAATCATTAGAATAAATTATTGTGTTTGTGTCCACGTGTAAGTAGTATCCATTTAACGGTAAAAAAAAAAAAGAAAGAGAAAGAAAGTAATAATTTTGACACATGTTATTGATCTTCTTTCCTTTTTTTTTTTTTTGACATTAGATTATTCGTGATGTAAAAGAAATCGGCAGATAATATCTATTTTTTTTAAACGAGTTAGTACTTAAAAACTCTTCCCTCTTATCAATACTGACAATAATAATATCGAACATACTGAACAAATAATAATAATAATAATAAGTAGAAAAAATATTTTAAAAAATTTATTTAAATGATTAACGTAAAAAATACATGAGTAGATACGATGATATTGGGATCTAAGGTACAATAATTTATTATTATTATTATTATGGTCATTCTTAAACACGACAAGGTTCTTATTTGTCGGGGGGGTTTTTAAGTTCATTTATTCCAGGTTTCTACCCGACGCGATTCCTTAGGGACAAATACTCGAATTTCGTTGGTGCTAAAATTTTCCGAAGAATGTGGGCCGTCCCACATAGTGCGATTTCCTCGATGGTTTCTTCTTCTTTTAGGTTCTTATTATTATTATTATTATTATTTTAACGTTTTCGTTTGGATTTCGCGTAAGATTATAAATAATTTTTTTTTCTAAAAATTTACAGTCTACCGGTTTGAATTAAAAAAAAAAAAAAAAAAAAAAGAACGGGATGTGCATAAAATAATATGAGTAACACTCCGGAAGGAGATCGATCATTGTTTAAATTTTTTTCTTTTTTTTTTAAATATTAAAATTAAACAAAATCTTTTCTAAATTATTTAATTCAATTTTTTTTTTTTTTGGTTGTTGTTCCGGTGAATCATTTTAAAAAAAAAAACCCAACCGAGGTTTGAATTACATAAAAATAATAATAATAATAATAATAAGATTCAGGTGAAAACTTGTTTTTGTATCTTTTGTTATTATTCAAAATAAATTTTTTTCTTTCTATTTTTTTTTTTTTTTTTTTTTTTTTTTTGGAAAACAAAATTTTTTTTTTTTTTTTTTTACGTCAGACGTTATATTAACTACTTTTTTTTTTTTTTTTTTAGATTAAAAACTTTAAACTTAACTTTTGACTCCATCTTTATAATTTTGACAAAGTCTACTTTGCTATCATTATGTTTATATGTGCATTAAATGATGATGATGATGATGATGAACACCGTGAAAAATAACATTTTACATTAATTACCCTCAACAGTAATGTTTAAATTATTTTCAGGGGCCCCCCCACGACCACGACCACGACCACCACCATGACAACGATCGATAAGACCCAAGCTTTGTGGGGCATTCATGGATTTAAAAACTTTTTTTTTTTTCAAAACATTCCCAGCTAAAAAATATTTCAGGTATACAAAATTTTGTAAAAAAAAAAAAAAAAAAAACGACAAAATTATATTCGATTCATGTTTTATATTTATATACTTCGAACCTTTTTCCCTTCCATTTTATTGAATCAAAATACAACAAATAAATTTAAAAAAAAAAAAAAAAAAAAAATGGTACTCGTGTCCATGTGTAAAAAATTTTTTAACACTTTGTTTAAATAAAAAAAAAAAAACAGATTTCCAACATGTTGTCTGTGTACATAACAAATGAATTTTTTAAGCCATAACAATTTATTTTTAATTTTGTATAGAAAATCAAAAAAAAATATTTTTTACAGGCTTGTTAATATGGTTGGTTGTAGAAAAGAAAAAAAAAAAAAAAATTCAATTGTAACCGTCGTTTTATTAATAAAGAAATAAACACCCTCTTAAGGGAGGTTTTTTTTTTTTTTTTAATAAAAAAATCAGGTCCGGCCTTTAAATAGATTTCATCCCTTTTTTTTCAGGCAACAATCAAACAAGCAGACAAACAAACGACAAACACACACACACATCAGGCTTCTGTAATTTTTTCGGGAGTGGAATAATAATCGTTTTAAACAAATATACCAAAAGTTTTCAGGTACTCAAATATTCTCACGACAAATATAAAAAAAAACTTAATTCAAACATCGTTCTTTTTTTTTCTACAAAGTCCTTGACTTTGAGAAAGCGAGCCATCTTATTATTTTTTTTTTAATTCAAACTTTTTCCTACCCCTCCCCTCCTCTCCCCACCCCTCGAATTAAACTATACCAAAGTCCTCAGAGTTAAATTTATAAAAAAAAAAAAAAAATTAAAATTTTATGGAAACAAAGAAGAAAGGTCAGTAAAAATTCTTATCATGGTGGTCACTGGTGGATAATAATATTTTTCAAAAATTTTATTAAAAATATAAATAAAAGATAGATTTATATATATATATATATATACAAAAAGATACGTTTTGATTTATTATTATTAAAAATAATAATAATAATTTATATTAATACTCAATGATGATGATGATGATGATGATGATGATGAACAAATCCGTTGATTCATTCTTTAAACAGTTAAAAACAAATATAAAATTTTTTTTATTTATAATTATTTATTTTCTTATTATTAATATATATTTGAGGAAAGAGAGAGAGAGAGAGAGAGACAACATATGCACTCATACACAGTTAAAACATGAGATTATTATTAATACCAATTAAAAAATAATAATAATTTTTATCTTGCACACAACACACACACAGAGACAATGACATGTCCACAAGATGTCAACATCCAAACAAACAAACAAACAAATAATATATAAAGTTTTTAACATGTACAATACAATCCAATGCAAAAAAAAGGAGAAAACAGAAAAATGTGGAAGCTCAACAGAATTCATTCAAGCTCCTGTTTGTGAAATTTCATAAAATCAATAATAAACCAACCCGAGAAGTCATATATATAAAATAACTGCATAACAACAACTTCTTTTTCTTTTTCTCATTTTTGCTCACACAAATAACATGTTTGGAAAAAAATATAATTATACCTTATGATTTAAAATAAGAAGAAGAAAAAGAAGAAAATTCTTGTTCACTTACATAAATAATAATAATAATAATAATATTGAAAATTATTTAATTCAAAACAAAAAAGAAAAAAAAATTGCAAACATTGCAAACAATTTTTAATAATAATAATAATAAATATTTTATTGCCTATTTGAATTGTTGAAAATATACTTTGAAAAATAAATATTAATAAGAAAAAGTATTATTATTATTATTATTTTCACTTTTATTTAATAAAAAAAAAAAAAAAAAAAAAATCAATGTATACTATATATATATTATAGTCTCTAGCCTGAATTCAATACCGTTATTGTGTTTATGGGTTGTAATTTGTTCATTGTGTAGAAAAAGAAAAAGTTATTATTGCTGAATTGCTTCATGTGAATTTATTTATTTATTTATATTAAATAAGTACCTTATAATAAATAATAATAATAATAAAAACCTATATTTTCACAAAGTTCTTGGGTATGAAGTATCAAAAAAAAAATTTTTTTGATTTTTCATCATTCATTCATCCATTAATTATTATAATTCAATTTAATGATTTGTTTAATATGTTAAATTAACAAATGCATAAACATAAACTAATAATAAATTTATAAAACAAAAAAAAAGAATCAACTGTCAAACGAACCGTTTCCAAAAGAAAAAGTAACCAACAAAATGGAGATGTGTAAAATTTTTATGATAATAATAATAATAATAATTAAATAAAATGAAATTAAAACTTACCGGATTTTCTTTTTTCAAATATAAAAAAAAAAAAAAATGCGAATCCGAATATAAATTTTCGTTATTTTCTTTTTTTTCTTGTATAACGTTATTATTATATTATATAAATTAAAAAATTATTATTTCTGACAAAATAAAATAGTTAGAGAGAGAGAGAGAGAATAAAATGGATGACTTATAAAATACAAAAAAAAAAAAATTTTAACTCTCACTTGTCTGTTGAAAACCTCCGAAGAGACTGACCGGCGTATCGAGTTCGTAGCTGCACGTCAAAAACTCGTAACGGGAGGGGAGGGGGGGGGAAAAAGAGGGGAAAAGGGAAATTAAAAATGTCTTGTAATCCATGCGCGTGAGACTACTGGAGGGTGTAATACTTGAAACCATTCTTCCATTTTTTTTTTTTTTTTTTTTTTTTTTTTAAATAAAAATAATAATTTATAATTGCTTATTCATTGAATATGTTTGTTGAACTCGATATTATTTAATATAATTCAAAACAAATGCATTCAACTTGTTTAAAAAAATTAACTTATAAATGTTTAACATATCTTATTCAGTAGAACAGAAAATTAATAAAAAAAAAAATTATGATGCATAGAATAGAAAAAAAAAAAAAAAAAGAAAAAACTTACATTAAAATAATAATAATAATTATGATATGGATATAATTGTTTTTAGTTAAAATAGTAAAAATTTATTTTGTTAACAACAATGCCTACCTTTTAAACTTATTCGATTACAAGTTTTTGAATATTTAACATTATCGTTTATACAGACAAAATATTTATTCAACGATGAAATTTATAAATATCTACCTGTTCGAAAAACCATAAAATTTATTAAGCTATTTAAAAAATTCTTGATATTTGCAGGTTTTCCACATTAAATTACATGAATTATTACATTCAGTATATTTATACTGAATAAAATAAAACACACATAAATGATTAAAGATTTTTAATAAAATAAAGGAAATTAATTTGAAAGATTTAAGAGAATTTTATTTTAAATGGTAGTAAATAAAACACCAGAAAGTTACTCGAATATAAAAATTATATTAAATTTTTACAATGGCACTTTTTAAATGTTTTTAAAATTAATTTTATTTCTATAATGATTCAATTGTTTTATTTAAATATTAAATATATTAAAGTGTATATATATATACATTTATATATTAAAGTATAAAAAAAAATTGATGAAGTAATATCAAATTTGCTTTATCATATTTGTAATTCCATTTTGAGGCCTAATAATTTTTACATTGTGGCAAATTCATCGATAAGCAAAAAAAATTTGTTTAAAATAACAAGCATAATACTTAAAGGATAGTAAATATTAATTTGTGGTAAATTAAATATTTATTTCATTAAAATTATAAAGGAAGGTTTAAACCCTAACAATCAAATTTTTACTTTTTAAAAAATAAATAAACCAAAAAGAAAATGATTTTTAATTGTTAATAATTAATGAATTTAATAAATAATGCGGTTTAAATAGAAAATAATATTTCAATATAAAAAATGAAAAAATTAACATTATTACTTAAATAAATAACATTTATCTTATTAAAATA
>NW_002987056.1:74696-79102 GCF_000006295.1 Pediculus humanus corporis | reverse complement strand
AGTCATAGATATAAAAACATTTTAATCTTAAATACAAGGCTGTGATATTTTTACATAATTTTTTATCGGTTGGCAATCCTTAAAATTTTTTTCAAGGGCTAAAAAATGAGCTTTCCCAATTTAATTCCTAAAAGTTGGGGAGAATATCCTCCAGAATTTAATAAAGCCGTTCATGGATATTACGATCCATCCAGATATTATGGGAAGCGTAAGTTTTTTTTATATTATTATTTTATATCTCGTGTATCGAAAAATTATAACCTAGTTTTTTTCGTAATATCATTTTACAGCTGATACCCCTTTTACCGAAGTTAAATTAAAGGATTTGTCTTCATGGTTTTCAAGACGACAAAAAACTCCAAGAGCTTGTTTGAACGCACTTAATAGAGCTTATTGGAGATTTAACTGGCATTGGCTTTTACCAAAAAAACCAGGCTATGCTGGATTTCTTCAAATGTATTTTGGATTTTTCCTTGTAAACTACTTGTTCAGTTACAAAGCCTTGCAAAAACATCAACGTTACAGATACCATTAAATATTTTATATTCATTTGAAATGTCAGTGGAATTGAAAATATAGTGTACAACATTTGATTAGAAATTTTTGTTCATAATTAGTAATTATAATATAATTTTATTCCCCATTCTTTAATGACGTGAAATTTAAATTTATTAGCCTTTTCCAACCGATTTTCATTAAAATAAAATTATTTATTTATTTGGAACTAATTTTTTATTACTTTGAATTTACAATTTTGGTTCTTAGTTATAGCAGCTGATTTTCTCACAATATAAGTTCTTTACATAAAAACTTTGTTTTTATTTAATTGCTTTTAATATCCAATTTTTAATGAAAAATTTGACAATGAGTTTAAAATTATATATATAATTATATTTATATTTGTAATACATATAAAAAGTCTTTTGGGTTATTAGATTGCAGTGATTTGTAAAAGTTTATTGGTGGCGCTTCCTTTGGTTCCTTCACGTATAAGAGCTTCAGCTAAATTTCTCGCAAGACAACTTCTTATGTCTTTTAATTTATCTATGACTGTTGGAACATTTGAATTTGAATAATTATCAGACAATTCTTGTAAGCATGACATTAAATCATAAATGTCTTGACTTGAAAACAAATTTTTATTTTTTTCTAATAACGGGACTGCATCCATAAGTAAAGTTAACCAAAAGCTAAAAAAAGTTTTTCAAGTTTAGAACTCCTAAAGAGTCATTTAAACCTAAAATATTTTATTTGAAAAAAATTAAGTTTTTTGAAACTTACAATTTGGGGGGAACTTTATTGACCAACATGTAAATAAGAAGAGCACCTGCTTCTTTTTGATCTCCATTTTTAAGCATCTGACAGAATTCACTATACCTTCCTGCAAGTAACAAAGTAAATTATTAATAATAATTTAGAGTAAGTAATAAAACTATGTTAATTGAACTAATAAAAAACAAGTAAATAAATAAATTTTTAATTTATATTTCTAAAAAAAATTTACCTAAAAATGCAAGCCTATCACTTAATAATATACCAGATCCTAAATTCTGAAGTAAATCTTCCGATTCAAACTTTCCATCTTTTATGTATTTTTTCAAATAAATGTCAGCTAATTGAGATGACAAAACTGGATCCTGACATTTCATTGCCCAAGTTAAAGCTCCACCAATGTCACCTCTGCTCAAACATCTCATTCCTTGTACTTTACTAACATTGTAAACTGAAAAATAAAACCAAAATTTATTTTAGCCTCACATGAATTTTACTTTCCAAAGAAAATAATATAAATTTGTTTAAAAATCTAAATAATATTAATTAAATAACTTACCAACTTCTTCTAAATCTCTTTCTCTGGCAATATAAATTATTTTTAATGCCTTTGCATTTGTTTTAAATGGAACTCTCGAAAGTAAAGTTTCCAATGTTGCTCTCCCTTCAACTCTGCAATAATCTAAATAATCAACGCCAGCTTGCCAAAGAGATTTATGAGACATCAATAATGTTCCATAATCCAAAAGTAAATTTTCATGAAGAGAATTAGCAAAACTGTAATAAAATAAATGTGTTTATAAATAAAAATTTTCAGAAAATAAGAACATGAGTGAATGCTTTAAAGTTCTATTTTAAAACTCACTTGCTTGATTGAGTACTGGAAATGTTTAATTTATCTCCTATGTAAAGTAAATTGGTTAAATGAGTCGGAAGCCAATTTTTTTCTGTCCAGTCTTGAAGCCTTTCAATTACTTTAAAAGCATCAACTTCCATTATGGCACATAAAATCAAATCAAGTTGTTTTATGCAATTAGGACCTCCATATCTTGTTATACTTTGATTAGCATAAAATGCCAAATCAAATATTTTAACTGTTGGTTCAGTATATATTAAACTGGCAACCATGTGCTGATACCAAGTTTCACAATGTTTCATTATAATATCTTGAACTGTTTCATCTCCTATTAATATCTGTTAAAGAAATTTCATTTCATAAATAATTTGTCTTAAGTGTTAATGAAAAAAAAAAAAAAAAAAAAAAAAAACAATTATGAAGATGTGTACCTTAACAATCATGGTTAAATATTTATGAGAGCTAAATTTTCCATCAATTAATATTCTCTTTGCTTCCCTTTTCCAACATTCATGCCTAACTTGAAATTCAGAAATTGTTAATCCTCCATAAAGCTGTGAAAAATGTAATGTAATATATAATAAATAAATTTATAGGTAAACCTTGATAAAAATTAAAAATAATTAATTAAATTTACTTCGAATATAGGCATAGTTCTAAGTATGGTGTCGACAATTTTAAAAGGCTCAGATTCGAAGTCGGGATTTATTTTTAATAACGATCGAACTGTATCAATTCTTCTTTGAAGTAGACAATCGATTACTACAATCCAATATTGTTTAACAAAATCAGAATATGCTTTTTCTTCTAATAAAAATTTATTGGCTTCTTTTTCAACCTGAAATTGTAATTTGCTTGATATAAATTTTTTCTAACTTAAAAAATTATTTTTCTTTAATAATTAAATGTAAAAGGAAAAGACCTGCGGCACATGAAATCTTATCCATGTTATCAAATGAGAAAGTACAACATCACCAGGAATAATATCTAAAAATAATATTTCACAAAGATGCCATATTAATTCCATGTTATAAAATGTTGGAATATTTTGTAAGTAAAATGCTTTTTTGCTTCCTTGACTCGTTGAAGATGCTGACTGAAAATCTTCCAAACATGCCCTTAAAACGCTTCTGTATTGTCGACTTAATTTTAATATTTCTAAAGAAAAATCAGTTGAATCGACTTTTTCAAGCAATTTTTGAGCAAATATAAAATAACCATTTGACTCATTAACTAACTTTCGAGAAATTGGATCGAATAAAACAGAATCTGATCTAACGTGATGAACTACATCTTTATAATCAGGATTATTAGCATATTGACTTTTAACATCTTGACAATGTGCATTAACTTGTTGGCTTGGAAATATACCAAATGTTGCATTTCCAGCCCACGACAAAGCAATGCCGGATTCATAACCTAATTTATTTGGAATAATCTGTAAAGAAATAAAGAATTTACATTAATTTTAAAAATTATTTGTTTATTTTGTGATTAACAAAAAGCAAATTTCATATATTTTCTTTAAAATATATAAGTAAAAATTTATTATGTTTAAAAAATCTGTAGGAGTGTACATAAAAACAGGTTATCATTAGGCGTCAATAAATAAAATAAAATAAAATATTATAAAAAGGTAAAATTATATAAACTTACCACTGCAGGTACTGAATCCGGAATAACTGGATCGGGCCTCGGTTTTTCAGCCATTTATCAAAAATATATATATATTAAATAAAAAATTAGAAATAAATACAATAATACCGTTTGTTTAAGCTCATGCCGCGAACTCTGGATTTCAAAATTAATAATTACGTTAGTCGAAGGGTTTAACGCTCAATCTAATAACAAATTTATAAATTATTATTATTACCGTTTCATATTATTTTTTCTTTTTAATTGCAATCATTTAAATAAATAAATAAATAATATAAATAAAAAAATCGCTTACGTCAAAAAAGTCGTTAAAATAAAATTAAACATTCAAATAACCTACATTGCACGTTACAAGTACCATCAACGTTTCAAACTATATGGATTCTATATGGAGGGCTCAACATTTTTGTTTTTTTTTTTGGAAATTCTGATAAAATTTTATAAATCAAGTGAGTAATTTTTTATTAATTAAAACTTTTGCCTACTTTCAAAATCATTTATATGGCCATGATAATTTCAAATGTTGCATTTTCTTACAACACAATGATTTAATGAAATATTATAGGATTCAGTTTGTAAAACTTATCCAACACTTACCAATTAATAAAAATTATTAATTTCA
>NW_002987056.1:63637-74387 GCF_000006295.1 Pediculus humanus corporis | reverse complement strand
AAAAAATCAAAGGGGGTTAAATTTTTTTTTTTTTCTCCCCCTTCCCTAAAATTGAAAGGGGTAAAAAAAAAAAAAAAAAAAAAAAAAACTTAGCATGTTACAATTTTTGACGAATCCATTGTTTTTTTTTTATTTTTATTTAAAAATTATTATTTGGGGGGAATTGTCATCGATTAAAAAAATTAATTACTTTTTTCCTTTGTAAATATTATTTTTTTAAATAAACTAAAAGAACAGGGATTAATGAAACTTTACTAAAACATAAAAAACTAATGCCAATAAAATATTGGGGGAAGTTAAAAAAAAAAAAAAATTAAGAAAATTAAAAAAAATTTTTTTTTTTTTTTTTTTTTTGGAATATTTAATTTTCGTCAATTAAAAAAAAAAAAAAGAAAAAAAAAAATGAGCGTTTTTATTATTGTAATTAGCGGCTTTGAAACAATGGAACCACGAAAAAAACAACTTTTTTGTTCTCCCTCTCAACTCTTTCGTATATTACCAGAGTTGTCCCTCTTTATCCGTGGCGGGTACCTCGATTACACGAGGTTTGTCAATTATTCGAGCAGTTCTATTACCCTTTTCAACGATTCCAATAATCCACGCTTGATATCCTTCTTGTTTTTCGATATCTTTGCAATAAGCGGCCGCTTGTTCCCTTGGTAAACAAATTAATAAACCACCTAAAATAAATTTAAGTTATTGGTACCTTGCACGATTTAAAAGTCTCGAGAAAACCGATTTGTTGTTTTCAATCATCATCAGAATTACGTCCCAAATTTTCAGCATATTTAAAATAAGCGGGTATTTTTCATCAGGAAAATAAATATTAAGAAAAAAAAAAATTTCCAAAAAAAGTTCAATTAAAAACCTGAAGTTTCAGCTGAATGGCCTTGTAATAATTGAAACATGTTTCCACAGCACTTGGCGACAGCTCCCATTTTTGCCAATACTGGTAAATTGTGTATGACAAATGCAACTTCATTTTTCTGCTGCCTGGCAAGATTTTGTGCATGCCCTAAAAGACCAAAACCTCCTACGTCTGTCGCTCCGTGTGCATTGTATTTATGCATTAATCTGGCAGCTGTGTTAAAAAAATAACTTGTAATTTCAAATTTGATTATCAAAACTCTTGATGAATGACCATTTTAGTTACCAATTCTATTTAATCTGGCCATAGAATCCATAGCTCTGTGATAAGCTTTTCTTACATCTTCTTCTGAAACTACAAGTTTAATACGATTCCAACGTTCTGGTTGATCCAGCCACTGATGTGCATTACCAGCAACCTGAGTTCCAAGAGGTTTTGTTAAAACTAATACATCTCCCACAACAGCATTATCAGGACTGGAAAATAAAAATTAACTCTCAAAACTTTAATGGACCTACTGATGATGTTTCACCCAAATTGAGATATCTTACACAATATATTGATTGGGTTGACATATAGTTGATGCAACACCACCAATGGAACACCAAGGATTAACTACAGTTTGCCCACCTGACACTGAACTACCTGCTTCAAGAGCACAATCCTGAAATGTTTTGCCAATTAAATTATTGAATTTATTCAATTATTTAAAAGATCATTATTTCACTGAAAAATAACCACAAACGAAAAAAAAAAATTAATAAAATTATTAAAACGGTGGTGAAAACTTTCAATTGAAAGTAAAATTAATAAATCTGAAATTAAGAATACAAATCTGCCTAGTGATTAAAAAAAAAAAAATTATAAAATTTTACCTTAACTTTTTTTTTTTGTTAGAGGTAGTCCGTTAAAAAATCTAATCCTTTAAGGTTTACCTTAAATCCAGTCATCATAAGAGGAATAACTACATCTCTTTCTTTGTCCGCCATTTTTGTTGAAATACTCAAAAGCATCAACATGTTATCGCATTCTGTAACACCCATTGCATACAATCCGGATAGAACGTGAGCACATGCAATTTTTCCCATCATGTAGGGGTCATCAACCAACGGATATAAAATATCAGTGGTTTGAACCAAACACAGTCCCCCATGTCGAAGTGGGGTAAGAGATGATCCAAGACCAAATCCTATACCAATTAAAAAACAATTTTACTATTTAAAAAAAAAATTTATTTTCATTGTTAAAAAAAAAAAAAAACGAATTGCTGATACCGACCATTGTAATAAAAAAAAAAAAAAACAGTTAATTATTCGAAAAATAATAAACGACCTTGAACTCTAAATAATAGTTTTTCAAAAAACACAATTATTATTGAATAAATTTCATTAATTACTATCAACAATTAAAACTTACTGCAATTTTTAAAAAAAAATTTATAATAAAATTACCGGCCGGCAAGCTGAATTTAAAATTTAAAAAAATCGTGCATGCAGGACGCATTGACCCAAGGGGCCAAAATCACTTACCGACTCTAGGAATTTCCATGTGCATAAAATGTGCATGTTCATAATCTTGAGCACTATTATCGTCTTGCTGAAGTCCCTCTAAGAGTTTCGAAAGAACCTCTTGAGGGACTTTACACCCTCATCCTTTTAAATCAGCAAAACGAGTGAGTCGGAAAGTAGCATCCAACTCATGTGCCACAGGATCAAAAGGTCTTCTTAATGCTAAAGAATTAGGATTTCCTTCTAATTCCAGATGCACAACTGGAAGTTGTTCTTGATAAACAGGAGCGGCATGAAATTCAGCCATTCCTGGTTGTACACTTTGACGATAAATCTTTGAAACTTTTTTAACACACCACAAAATTTATAAGAGCAAAATCGCTTGGACTTCGCTAGATCTCTAAAATGGCGTCCTCTCACAATAAACGATGGAGAAGAAAGAGATGGATGCATCGCATCGCTCTATAAAAACTCCCTTAAAACCGTTTAAATGACACGCGATTGGCTCATTTTAAATTAAACTTTAGGAGGCAACCAATCAAAATGAAGGACGTACAGAAATGTCAGAGCGGAAATCTTCAAAATTTACTTTAAAAAGAAATAAAATCTGTGCGATATTTTTCTTTTTTTTTTCTTTTTTTTCTTTCTTTTTTTTTGTTTTTGTTAATAATTCTAAATAACTTTTATTTAATTTTAAAAAAGTTTTAAAGTTTTAGTTTAACAATTTAAATGACCTTTTTTAAAGTGTTACACAAACCGTTTTAAAAAAAATTTTATCGGAAATAGTATCAAACATACTGTTTAATTTCAATTTGCTTTTCATTATAGAAATTCATTTTTTGCATTTTTAATTCTTACGTAATTTAATTAAACAAAAAATAAATTCAAAAATTCTTTACAACGTTTAAAATTCATCATCCGAATATATTAAACACTTTTATAATAAATTTAATTTCATTTTACGCATTTAATAAAACCTCAACGTTACTAAAACAAGTAACAATATTCGTTATAATACTAAAATACAATAATAATAATAATATTCTAACAAATAAAGGAAAGGAAAATTAAATAAAAAAACAATTTTTTATTTTATTATATATATAATTTTTATTTAATTTATCTCATTTAAATGATTTTTGATTAATACTTATAAAACAGAGTACGAAAAAAAATTAGATCTAAAAAAAATGAGTATAATACAATGTGTGACGCCTCTTAACCAACAACAACAACAACAAAAAAATTATATATGTAATAAACACAAAGAAAATTTATATTATACTAACTCTAATCGATTATGAATCCTTTTTTTTTTTCAAATAAGGCTGTATTTAAAATTGAGATTCTTTAAAAATCTATGTCGAATTAATTTTATACTATATGACAAAGAAAACCAAGACCGAATAACAATACTATTAAATAAAATTAAATAAATTGGAAAAAAAAAAAGCAAAAACAAAAAATTTTAGAAAACTATTTAAGAGAACAAAAAAAACAAACAATAAGGTCCCAAAAAAGTTTTAAAAAAAAGGCTAAGAACTGTATATGATTCAGTCATTTTTTGTTTTTTTTTTTTTTTAGCATTTTGAATAACAATTAAAAAATCAGACATATATATATAAATAAATTATAACTCACATCAAACATGTTGAGAGTTTTAACAAAACTTATTAGTACAAATAATAATAATAATAGTAATAATAGAAAAAGAAAAAAAAAAGAACAAATTGACAACGATGATTATTATTATTACTGTTATTATTATTATAATTTTTACTAATATGAGATTATTTAATACAAAAATATTTATATATATATATATATATATATATATATATATATATGCTTAACATATACATTTAATTTTATTTATGAAATATATTTATATATATATATATTAAAAAAAAAGAATTCTTGTTTAATTTATTATTTCTATTAAATAATTGATTGAAATTTTCAAATACCATAATAAAATATCTCATCACAATGTCTTCCATTTTAAAATTTCCATGGAAAAATCCAAAATGTAAAAAAAAAAAAAAAAATTTTTTTAAATAATTAAAAAAAAGAAGTTATCATTTAGATAATTACACCGAACCTTTTATTATTATTATTATTATTATTATTATTATTATTATTTTTTAAATCAGTCTGAATTTAATGATTTTATTTATTATTGGACGGTTTACATTTAAAAAAAAAAAAAAAAATTTTTTTTTTCTTATTTTTCTTTTTCTCTTTTTTTTTTTTTTTTTTTACAAATGCAACTAAATTATTATTATTATTATTTTAAAAATTATTATATTCATGCAGTCAAAAACAATTTATTAATTAATTAATAATCGATTAAAACAAGAATTCTTATTATTAATATTAAATATATATATATATATATATATATATATATATATATATATATATATATATATATATATAAATATAAATCAGATAATTATTGCAATATATTAAATGCATTATTTAATTTTATATAAAAAAAATGGGGGGAGGGGGGGGGGAGAAGAAAAAAGAAAATATCTAACTGCTGACAAAAGCAATCAATCAAAGCACTTATTTTTTTTTTTTCTTTTAAGATATAAATAAATAAAATAAATCTTGATAATTTTTTTTTCTTTTTGTGTTATACACGCACTTATTCATATATATGTAATCACTTCAATACACACTTATGTATTATGTATAATTAAATTCATTATCATTATCATTATTATTATTTTTTTTTTTTTATCAATTCCTTGCCCGATTAGAATAATATATATATGTAAAAAAAAAAATTTTACAAAATTTATTTCCGGCATATATATATATATATACTTTTAATTAAATATATGCCCCCCATATACGATACAAAATTTTATATTTTTTTTTTTTATTTATTTTTATACACGTATTCAAATATATATATATATATATATATATATATATATATATATATATATATATATGTATATTTCATCTGAGATGTCCTATAATAAAACTAAAAAAAAAAAAAAAAAAATTTTTTTTTTCTTTCCATTTTTTCTCCATTTTTTTTTAAATTGAAAATTTATCAGAAAATAAAAAATATGACGTAATATATTATTATTATTATTATTATTATTATTTAAAGCGATTTATAAGAAATTCTTACTCTTATAAAATATATTATAATAAAAAACGCGTCATTAGTATTAGTATCATCATCATCATCATCATTTTTTTCTCAAATTTATTTACTGTGCAATAAAAAAAAAAAAAAAAAAAAATTTTTTTCGGTAAATCTCATAAAATAATAATAATAATAATAATAATAATAATAATAATAATAATAATAATAATAATAATAATAATAAAGCATAAGCAGAACAAATTTTTTTTTGTTTACAAAACATTGGTTAGAGCGAATAAACAAAATTACTTATGCTTTACTATAAAAATAATAAAAATATCATTTGCACAGTCACGTATCAGTAAATCAAATTTATGTATATTTAAATAAAAATAAAAACTTTGATTTACTCTATTATTAAATTAATAAATAACTAAATAACAAAAAAAAAAAAAAAATACATTAAATAAAAATAATAATAATTATCATTATTTTTCTTATTTTTCTTTTTTTCCCTTAACGATGATTATTAAAAAATCAATCAACAAAATTGACTTTCAATTTTGTAAACAAACAATAAAGTAAAAAATAATAATAATAATAATAATAATAATAAATTTACATTTAATTACAAATTACATTTTTCATTTTGACTTTTACACGTACTTATGAATATTATTTTTTATTTTTTATTTTTTTTGCAAAAATTCTTATGCGGCGATCGATTTTATAATTCATTATTATTATTTTTTTTAATAAATTAAGGTTTTTTAGTATTTTTTTAAAAAGCAAAAAAAAAAAAAAAAAAAAAAAAAAAAAGTTAAAAAATTTTAAACGTGTCACTTAAAATATTTGTTAATTTTTTTTTACAGTAAAGTAAATCAGTTAAAAAACTGTATCATATGATAAGTGACTGATTTATTAATATATATATTAATAATAACCAAAACCAAAAAAATTAAAAATAATTTAAAACCATCTATCTACTTTTAGTTTTTTTTTCCTTTTTATTCATTCTTGAATTGGTTAAGACAGAAATGGATTAGCAGCAGGTACCAAAGGCGAAGGCAAAGGATCGCTCCCGAAAACCGGTTGCTGCCTTATTTGATTTATCGAAGGCTTGGGAGGAACTTGCTGCGGGAAAAAATTTGAAGGCTGACCTCCTCCTGCTCCCTGTAACGGCACCTGAGAAATTCCAGCGAACGGATTTGCCATTGAAACTGGTAAAGGCGTAGCTTGAAAAATAATAAATAAATTTAATCGTCATCGTTATTAAACTTAACAATTGAAATTTTAATTTCTCGAAAATAATTTTGCATTGAAATAAATACCTTGCTGAGATGATAAATCGAGTTTAGACGTTACGGTTACCAAATTATCTAGATTAACTAATGATGAATTTTCACCGAGAAATGCGTGAGGCGATTTTTTTTGAGGTTTCACTTCGTTGGCATTTTCTAAATTTTTTACATCAAATGGATCAGGCGATTTAATTCCTAAAATTTTTTTTTTTTTTTTTTTTACAAAACAATAATTATTTAATTAATAATTAAAATTTAATTTAATTGTATTTATTAATAAAAAAAATTTTTTTTTTTTTTAATTACCGTTGTTGTTCGTTACGTTATCCGTGTTAGATGATGGTTTATCTCTGTTTGCAATAAAATCAAAATCATCTAAATTGTTCGGAGAAGAAAGTTGAGGACTTGAATTATATGTGTTTGGACTCCATGGGTCCACTGTTTGAGGTTTTGGAACTGGAGAAACTGATTTCCAAGGATCGTTCGTAACGGGATTAGGGGATCGTCCCGTAACAGAAGATCTAGGCTCCGTTTGTATCGGAGCCCAGGGATCGACCGTAGCTGTTGGAGATGTTTTGCTAGCACTTGATGTCGAACTACACCAAGGATCAACCTAAAAATTATTAACGTTTTATTAAAACATTAAACATTATAAATCTTTTTTTTTTTTTTTTATTGTTCTTACTCGATGAGTAAGAAAAAAATTACCTGAGCCTTTTGAGGAGGAGGAGGTACTTGCATTCCCCACGGATCAAAGGTAGGTTCCTGAGCACCTGAGCTGGTCCCGCTTAAGTTAACATCTAACAAATCTAAAACGTGACTGTTGTTTTGCGGAGATGTATTAGCTCTAAAAATTATATATATATTTAATAAATAAACTGATGTTGAGATGTCTCACAATTTGTAATATTTTCCCAACAGTAAGAAAAAAAAAAGAAGCAAAAAACTAACTTAAATTCATGCTGGCTTTGAGACAAGGCTAATTGTAGCCTAACATCATCACTTTTTCGCCTTTGTTCCTCTTGTTCTGCTTCTTCTCTGCTCATAGCCAAAGCTAATTGAAGCTGTAATTCTTCTTCACCCACCGTTTGTGGCCTTGCATTTTCTAATTCTTTGCTTGTAAGGTCGTGACTAACAGGTCTTTCATGTAAACCTTTCCAAGCATCAGGATACTGCACACAAATATTTTTTTTTTAATGTACAATTCTTATTTAAGAATTTAAAAAAAAATTTTTTTAATTGAATTAAATCTACCATAGCTCCATCGCTTCCAAAACCACTCGCTGTTTGGGCAAATCTTTCTTTAGCTTTTAATGCTTTAGCTCTTTCATTTTTCAATCGTTCTTCATCTTTTAATAAATTAACCAATTGTTTTGCTTTTTCTCTGACATTTATTCCTTGATCTTTATTTTCTTCATAATGCTGAAAATCTTTTAACGTTTGAATTGCATAAATATTTTCTTTGCACTGTTGACCAACCTAAAAAAAAAAAAAAATACCGAGTAAGTAAAATGTCATAAAACAAATTATTGCAATAATTTAAAAAAAAAAAAATGATAACTAACTTTTTCCGAACCAGTTTTAATTAGATACTCTAATAAAACTAGTGCTTTATACACATGTCTCCAATTTTTCCCATGGTCATTCAGTCTCTTCCAAATCATTTGCATAATTTCTGTGAAGGCCATAACATTATAAGTTAGGTCAGCAATTTCGGACATAAGAGTACTACTGGGTCCCCATGGGTCATTACTTGTCGCTTCTCTTACTTTTACTTGAGCATGTGTATAATTGTGGGCCAAATTTTTTATGTTCCTCCTCAAACTGCTAACATTCATAGGCCTTTCTTCTCGATGTTTTCTCATCTGGCAAAAAATAAATGAATAAACAAAAAAAAAAAAATTATAAATTCAATCTAATGAGTCGGATATAATTTATTTTTATTTTAAAGGATAATATTAATGAGAGAAATGAAAAAAGGAAAAATTTATAGCAAAGGAGTTAGTTATATAAATTAGGAAAAAAAACCTTGGTACAGGAAGAAAGGCTCTTAAGAATTTGAAGTCCTGTTTGTAAATCAGAAATCTGCAGAATGGGATAAAGTGCAAGAGTCTTCAAACATTTTTGATACTGAAAAAAATATCGAGGACAAAGCTCAAAAAATAATAATAATAATAATAATAATAATAATAGAAAAGAAGGAAAATTTTAGATCAGATAGTAAATTGAAAAAAGAAAAAAACTAAAGTCTCGATATTGAAAACTCTCAATTTTTTTTTTTTTTTTTTTTTTTTTAAATCAAATTGTTATATAACACATAAAATCTTTCATCATCATAAGATTCAGTGATAATAAAAATTTGTATTGTGAAATTCTTTATTTAAAAAATCAATTGTGAGAATTTTGAAGTAAAAAATCAATAAATGGTTTATAATCACAAGTCAACAAAAATTATTATTATTATTATTCTGATATTAAATTGATTATGAATTTTTTCAAACATACAAAAAAAAATATTAATGAAAAAAAATTTTACAATGAAAATAATATACAAAACAACAGTGAAATTTTCGACAAAAAAAAATCAATTAAATTTTGCAAAACATACTTGATAATTTAATTAGAGCTTGGTAAAAAAAAAAAAAAAACAATTTTTGACCTTTCCTATATAATGAATATTGTTTGCCAAGGGGAATATTTTTTTAGAAAATTAATAACACAATTACAAAACAAAAAAAAATTGTAATAAAAACACAAAAAAGAAAAACTAAAAAAATTTAATTAATTGACGTATTTGATTAAAAGAGAAATTATTTCCTAATAGGTTTATACACATTAATTTACATTTATAATAGTTTTGAATTTTTCATCACGAATTAAAAAAATTGTTTTTTTTCGAACCGTTATTTAAAAAAAAAAAAACAAATTTAAATGAAAATTTAAAAAATATTGAAAATAATTTCGAAATATTTCATTTAATTAAATTTTTTACATAACGATATTAAGGTGTAGACATTTATAATTCTCAGAACCAAAATGTTATCATCATTAAATCCTATCATAAAAACTAAATTTTTTTTTGTTTCATATTAAAATCACGCATAAAAACAAAATACTCACCATTTTTTTTTTTAAATTAATTAATTCTACAATCAAAACAAGAATTAATTTTTTGTCTTGAAGCAGAACATGAAAAATTTTGGTCCAATTTTCTTAAAACCTTATGACGAATCAGCAAAATAGAAAAAATGGCGACTGATTTATTTACTTTCTAAAACTACCAACTGTAAATTTTTTCTTTCTTAAGTTGGTAATTAACTGTAAATTTAAGTAGGCTGTTACGTGAAGAAAAAAAAAAAAAAAAAGAAAAAACTTTTTCCTTTTTGTCAAAATTATGGTTCTTTTTCAATCCCAAACTCGCTTTTATTTTCCGTTATTAAAAAAAAAAAAAAAATTCATATATTTTCTCCTAGAAATTCCCTTCCTCCATGAAATTTTATGGCGGTCAATAATCAGTTTTGTTATTAATTTAAAAAAATAAACTTTAAAAAAAAATTATGAGTAAATATTTACCATTAATTCTTTTAAACTCATCACTATTATTTACTAAACTTTGTTTAAATGTTTAAATTATATTCTCTTTTTGTAAAAAAAAGTGTTTGTGTTCAAGGTAGTGTTGTGTTATTATTATTATCATTAAATAATCGCAATGTTTTGTTTTTTTTAATTTAAAAAGGTATATATCTAAAAGAATTAAATTTTTATTTTTCTTCTCTTTTGAACCATAATCCATGTTATGCACATTATTTAAATTTTCTATTTTACAACATTAAATGAATAAAAATAATCGATTATTTATACAAAATTATATAATTATTGGTTTTTTTTTCTGCTTCCCAACATTCTTTATCAATAATTAAATTAACGTAACAACATTCTATTTGCTTAAATTAAAAAAAAAAAA
>NW_002987056.1:40670-63374 GCF_000006295.1 Pediculus humanus corporis | reverse complement strand
CGTTAAGTTAATTATTTACAAATAAAATTTACTCGAAATTCTTTTTATCTTATTTTATTGTAAATAATTATTTTTACAATTAAAATTAAATATTTACAATAACTATTTAATTTCCTTATTTTTTTCAAAACATTTTGTTAAAACTAAAAGTGTTCTTATTCACTACTGTAAAATAATTAATAATTTTTATTTTCCTTATTGAATAAATAAATCAATTCGAAATTTTAATTAAATCTCTACAAATTTTTTTTTTCGATAAAAATATTTTTAAATCATAAATTAATTCACATTATAAAATTAATATAAACGTCATTATTTGATATTAAATAATAAAATATAAACAAAAGGATTTAAATTCAGTTTTTTAACATTACGATTTTAAAAAAAAATTATTTATTTATTTATTATAAAATATAAAAATTTGTTAAAATAAAAAAAAAAAAAATTTGTCTCATTTTTAATTTGTTTTTATAATAAAATTATTATAATAATCAACTTAAATATATTTTTATGAATTACTCAGATAAAAAAACTTTGCAATATATATATGCAACATTTTTTTTTTTTTTCGTTTTTATATCTAAGATGTGCACTTTCTTTTCTCTGGCCTAGCAATTACTTCTCCCAAATCTTCAATTTGTCTCTTTTTCGATAATACTTTTTTATCGGTATTATTTGAAGATTCGTGTGTATTGTTCGTAACGTTATCGATTTTTAATTTTTTATTAACTTTATCGTCAGCATTTTTATTACTTAACGCACGAAAGTCATTGTAAGTACGTAAGTTATACGTAGAATTCGAATTCGAAATGATTTTTTTAACTTCAATTAAATGTTCTTCGTTAACTTTGACAAATGCCGAAGTGTCATTTATCCATGAGATCGAAATGTACCCTAAAATTAAAATTATTATTTAATAAAACCAAACCTTCTGGGAAATGATTGGCTAAATTAAATCTGATTTTTTTTTTTTCATTTTGACATTTACCACAATTAACAAACAGTTCAGATATATGTTCTCTCTTCCATTCTTTAGGAAAACTTAAATGATAAACTCCGGTTCTATCAGGTTCTTCATCTTTTCCACCGATATTCATACAATGAATATCAAATATTCTTTGAATTTTAAGTTTGTTAAGATAAGGTTTTAAAAATGATGAATCTGGTAAATTTTCAAAAACTTTCAATGATTCTACATAAAAAAAAAAAAAAATTTATTAAAGAGGCACAACGTTTCTAAAACTTTTCATATGTATAATATGTATTTACAATTATTATTAAAAAAAAACTTACCTAAAGAATTTGATATTCCTAAAAAAGCAAGTCCAGTCATGTAAGCATCATATGCTGCTTCATGAAATTTTTTTTCAGTTAAGGTATACCCTTGTTCATTATCATTTGTACTAACATCAGGTATTTTTCCCAGAGTATTAAAATATTCGACTACATTAGGCAAAGAAGTATCTTTCAAACCTTTAAAATCATGAGTGGATGCCATGTATTTGGTATCGATAATTTTAGGAAATAAAAAATGCAATAATTCCTTAAATTCTGAATAAGAATTCGGCAGAGGAGAAAGAAATTGTTTAATTGTAAATAAAATATCCAACAGCAAATAATGACCAATTATTAGCTTTTTCTAAAAATAAAAATTAAAAAAAAAACCTTAAAAAATAATAATTAGTTTTTCTTTGCGATAATTACACGATAAGTGTTCATAAAAATTACCAACCGAGTCAATCATTAATTTTATCACTCGAGTAAAACCTGATTCGTTTAAAATTTTTTTTTTTTCATTTGAAAAATTTTCTTCTCGAAGATTTTTAATTTCTTCAGGACTGTAACCGACGAAAACAGTCATGGTTTCATTTTTATTAGATTCTAATAATATTTTTTTACCATACTTTGCCTCGACAGCACTGTAAATTAGTCTTCTTATATAACTGTTATTCTTTTCGATTGTAATTTTTTTTTTAGTTTTCTCTTTTAAAACTTCATCGATTTCATTTAATATTTTGTTAATTAACTCTGAGTGTTCAGGTGGGGTTTCAATTATTTTAAAATTTTCCGATGAACTAATCCTATCATGTTTTTCCTGTAACCTGTCTAGTAGTTTTGCCATTTCAGATTCTTTAAGGTAAGGAATACCATGTAAAAACAATGTATTAAAGTCAAATCCATTTTTAGCAAGGAATTCAATGGATTTACTCTGACAAGTAAAATTAACATCTGAATGAGTAGATGGATAAATGTAAAAATTAAATCCTTGATGTGTGTACCTAAAAAAATTGGACGTGGAATTTAAGCATTTTAAGTCAAGAGACATGAATAATAAGTTTCTTCTAGTTCAAATTATACTTTTTTGATTTTTCATCGTAAAAAAATGCTACGATTCCAAACTGTATAGCCATAAAAGTTTCTGCTTTTAGCCGGTTTTTCAAGTATAAATCGTCGAACTCATCATAATAATTATTATTATTATTTGCTCCTTCTACTTTCAATCCAGTAAATTCAGTATCAATAGCCAAAAATTGAGCTTTGTTAAATACATCTGGTAATGTTGATAAAACCTCATCAAAATCTGAAAAATGAAAAGAAAACAATAAATAATTTATTAATATTCCGACAAATAATTTTTAATTACACAGTAGTTTACTCTAATATTTAAAAATGAAAAAAAAAAAAGACTCTAAATAAGGATATTTCATATTCATAGAATAATTATTATAAATTATTTTTTTTATAAACAATATGCATCGTAAAAATAAAATAATATAAATAAATTAAAAAACATTTAATAATTAAATAAAAAAATAAAACTTTACTCTTTCTTGTGACTTCCATTTTTCTTCTTCAATTAACAAATCAGGTTAGCCAACTTAAAATTTGTTTTTACACTATTAACATTTACAATAATTCCAGAAATTAAATTCCAGGAAATATTTTAAAAAAAAAAAAAAAAAAAAAACTAAATAATACTGGAAATAAAAGTTGTCAAGCTTATAAAAATTAATTACTACGAAAAATAAATAACCTTAAATTTTGCTTTAAAACATTATTTACGTCATACATGTTATTATTATTATTATTTTTATTAATATTAAAAATACATTTGAAATTACTAGAAAAAAATTATTATTATGACTTTTTTTTATTTGCCAATTGTATCAAAGTTCAATTATAACATTTATTATTGAAAACAACTATAAATTTAATTTTAATTGTATCATCGAATAATTATCAGGTTTCAGGTAAGCTGAACTTTTAATTTTATAAAAAAAAAAATTATTTTGTATTCTGTATGAAATTTCTTTCTTTTTTTGCAATATCATTCCTTTATATGTATTTAGGTTTTGTAAAAATTTTTCATATAAATTATTTTTTATTTTCTATTCATTTTTATTTTCTTTCAATACACACACACTAAAATCATTATTTATAAATTTTATATTTGATTTTAATAGATTTTATGAATTAAAACCTCATTTTGTTTGAATGCACAGAAAATTTAAATAAAATTTATTTTTATTTTAAAAAATTTTTTATTGTTAACAATTCGATAAATCAAAAAAATATTTTTTAATGCTGACATTATTTTGTTATCATATTTGTAAAATTTCACTGGCCCTTAAATACATTTATTAACCTTTTTATTTCAATTTTTTAAAATTTGCTGTCAATTTTTGCCCATGAACCAATTATAATAATTGATGAAAATAATAATAATAATAATAAATTATTATTAAATTAATTCAGATTTGTTCAATATATCACCAATAAAATTTTATTATTAATTTATTTATTATAATAAAATGATTTTAAATATCTGTGATAAAGGATTTAACATATAGAACTCAATTTAAAAAAAAAAAAGACAAAAAGTATGGAAATATTATTTTGGCATAATTCATTTAAATAAATTAAACAAAAAAAAATATTTTGTTGTAATTATTTAAAATTTTTTTTTAAATGAAAAAAAAAAATGAAAAGAAAATCTTGTTTTGAATGACCCTCATTATTCAAGGTTTATATGAATGAAATTTTTTTTTTTTTTGAAAAATTTCCTGCTCTTGAAAATAAAAATAAACAAGGAATTGAAAAAAAAATTATAAAAAAAAAAACGAATTTTATTGTAAAAATAATAATTTATCCATTTGTAATATTTTATTTATTGTGCAAAAAGTATCAAAATAAAATTTCAAAATATTTAAAAAAAAAATTAATTTTCATTACTTTTGTTGTCTCATCATTTCAATATTTAAATAAATATTTAAGGTAGCCATTTTTCAACTTTATTTCACTACTCACCTTGCACCACCACCATCATCATCACCATCACCATCACCACCACCACCACTACCATCACCATCACCACCATAAAAAAAACCATAAAAAAAAAAGGTATCAATCTTTAATCAAATTACAAAATAAAATAAAGAATCGAATAACCCAAGTAATGGACGAAGGATGTGCAAAAAAAAAAATCAACGGTTTTGCAAAGAATACATTTAAAAATTAAAAAAAAAAAAAAATTTAATCTAATTAATTTTCTTCTTCTTCTTCTTTATCATCAAATTATCCGTTTGAAAATTCGTTCAACCCCCCCCTACCCCCCTCCCCCAAAAAAAAAAAACCTGGAAAATCTTTTGGAAACTCATCAAAATCAAATTTCTTCTTCTAGTTCTTCTTCTTCAAAAAAATTATTTATTACATTCTCTTAATTATTATTATTATTATTATTTATTAAGATTTGATTCGGGTGTGTGTCAAAAAGTATCACTCTGAGTAATAAAAAAAAATTATCTTGTAACTTTTTTCTCATACCTTGTAAATAATATTTAAAAAAGAAAAACATGCGTAATGGCTTCAATAGAATCAGCC
This sequence comes from Pediculus humanus corporis, assembly GCF_000006295.1. Classification (NCBI taxonomy): domain Eukaryota; kingdom Metazoa; phylum Arthropoda; class Insecta; order Psocodea; family Pediculidae; genus Pediculus; species Pediculus humanus. The sequence continues at coordinate 58,493 of NW_002987056.1, read as the reverse complement.
TTGAGGAGTTTCAGTTAAAAAAAAAAAAAACATTCTCAACGTGTTTTCATATTATTCTGTTTGTTTTATTTCGCAAAAAAGTTTTTTTTTTTTTTTTGTTTTAATTATTTGTAAAAAAAAAGGTACTCGGTACTCATTTTATTAAAGTTTTAAACAAAAAATTTAAAAAAAAAAAATTATTTTTCGTCGCGCATTTATATATATATAAACCGCGTTAATGAATATTAATAATAAAAAGTGAATATGTTATTATTATTATTATCATTCAACTTTTTCTCGTTTTCTTTTAGGGATTTTTAAACGATGATGATAAAACACGGGAAAAAAGAAAAAATTATAAGTTAATAAAAAAAAAAAAAGAAGTTAATAGAGAAATTTTGTGGTAAAACAACAATGGACGATTTTAACAAAAAAGAAAAAATTTGCGGATATTTAAAAAAAACAATTAAAAATAGGATACCCATATCGGTATGGCTACCTCGATACAATTCGGAAAAACTCATATGCGATATGATAGCCGGAATAACGGTTGGACTCACCGTCATGCCTCAGGGTTTGGCATATGCCACATTGGCCGGTTTGGAACCGCAGGTTTCTTTTTTAAATTTATATATGTAATATTCGATATATCGATATATCGATCGATCGATCGCGTACTATTTCGATTCTTTTGTTTCTAGTACGGTCTTTATTCCGCTTTCATGGGTTGTTTCGTTTATGCAATTTTTGGAAGTTGTAAAGATATAACGATTGGACCGACGGCATTGATGGCACTCATGACGTATCAACAAGTTATTGATAAAAATGTCGATTTTGCCATATTACTCTGTTTCCTCTCGGGTTGCGTACAAATAATAATGAGCATTTTACATTTAGGTAAAAGAAAATAAAAGAAAATCTTTCAGGTTTTTAAAAAAAAAAAAAAAAAAGGAAAATTTTCAAAATGGGTAAAAATCGTGCCCTATCCATCTACCTTTTTTTAAAATGTTTGTTGTTTTGTATTAATAATTAAGTTGTGACATTTTTTTTCTCCCATTTCTTCCTGTTTTCATTTTTCATATTGTTATTATTATTATTATTATTATCATAGGTGCCGCCTTTGTCGCCCAATAGTAGTTTGTTTCCGCACGAATGAATGAATACAATTTGTCCTTTACAGGTGTTTTAGTCGATTTCATATCCGTACCCGTGACTGTCGGTTTTACATCGGCAACATCGGTTATAATAGCAACGTCGCAAATAAAAGGACTCCTGGGATTAAAATTTACTTCGTCGGGATTTTTAGACACTTTACAAAAAATCGGGGAACGAATTGGGGAAACGAGGTTGAACGATACGGCTTTGGGAATTACATGCATTGTTATCTTATTGTTTCTCAGAGTAAATTTTCTTTTTTCTTTTTTTATAAGAGAAATCAGAGTTATAAACAAACAAACAAACAAACAAACAAACAAATTTTTTGCTGTATTTCAGAAATGCAAAGATTTTAATTTTTGTCGTAATTCATCGAGGAATGAAACTTATAAAAAAATTCTATGGTTGATATCGACGAGTAGAAACGCATTGATTGTTGTTTTCTGTTCGATTTTATCATATTTTTTATACGATGAAATACAAAAAACGAGTCCATTTATATTAACAGGTGAGAGAGAGAGAGAGAGAGATAAAGAAACAAAGAAACAAACAGACAAACAAACAAACCTTTTTTGTTATGCTAATTCATCGATGAAATCGTTGTCGTAAAAGAAATTTTTGTTTTTCAGGTTCCGTAAAACCAGGTCTTCCAGAATTTAAAATTCCAAAATTTTCAACGCAAGTTGGCAACACTACATATTCCTTCATTGACATGTGTACGGAAATGAAATCCGCCATTTTTATGGTACCGGTTATAGCCGTTTTGGGAAATGTCGCCATAGCAAAAGCTTTCGGTAAAGGAAAATCGATTTTCCCTTTTTTTTTTTTTGTTCGTCAACTATCAAATTAAAATTTCGTCGCGTTTGTTCGTTTGTTTGTTTGTTTGTTTGTTTTCAGCAAGTGGAAATTCAATCGATGCAACACAAGAATTACTCACTTTGGGTTTATGTAATTTTTTCGGATCTTTTGCGTCTTCGATTCCGGTCACGGGTTCATTTTCAAGGAGTGCCGTCAATCATGCTAGCGGCGTTAAAACTCCACTCGGAGGATTATACACAGGTTTGAGGGGAAAACCTTTGTTCAGAAAACGTTCGTTTTGAATGAGTGGAATTCTCATTAATTTTTTTTCCTAGGCGTCATAATAATATTAGCTCTCTCGACTTTGACTCCATATTTTTTTTACATTCCCAAAGCGTCGCTCGCAGCCGTCATCATATGTGCCGTTATTTTCATGATAGAATACGAAGTATTGAAACCCATGTGGAAATCGAGTAAAAAAGATTTGATACCCGCGTTCGTGACGTTCGTTTTGTGTTTGCTCATAGGTGTCGAACTTGGAATATTGATCGGAGTGTCAATAAATATAATATTGTTGCTATATCCTTCGGCGAGACCTAACGTGAGAGTGGAAAAATCAAGAGTGAGTTTGTTATACATGTCATTTATCAAAATTTATACCTGGCTTGCAAACGGACCGTCAGGACCGTATCCTCTCTTAATTATTTCAAGGATAAAGCCAAAGATAAAATTCGTTTACCTGTTGACGTATAATCAAAAACAATTTCAAAAGAGATAATAAAAATTCTTTTAAACACTTACCGTCTCAATCAATCAATCAATCAGTCAATCACGCCTTTATTTTTTCCAACACAAAAGTTTTTTTGTTAATTGTTCTTTTGTCGTCGAAAAATTTAAATTAAAATTTTTTTGTTTTTTTTTTTTTTTGGGGGGGTTTTTTCCTACCGCAAACGAATGGATGTTTCCTGACTTTGTTCAGACTCTTCAAGGTGCCGAATATTTATTGGTGACGCCGGGTAACAGCCTTTATTTTCCAGCCGTTGATTTTATACGTTCGAGCGTTTGCAGAGCAGCAACGAAAGAAGGGTCCAGTTCGATGCCCATCGTCGTCGATTGCAGATACGTTTTAGGTGCGGATTTTACGGCGGCGAAGGTAAACCCCCCCGAATAATTTGAGCCCCCATCCCTTTTTCCTTTTTTTAAGGGTAAAAAATTCATAAAAAAGTTTCTTTTTGTTTCCAGGGTATAGCGGCACTAATCGATGATTTTAAAAAAAGAAAACAATCCATTTATTTTTATCAACCTTGTGCGACTGTCGTATCCGTTTTCAAAGGTGCCAACATTGAAGAATTCGTACACGTTTGCAATCAGGAAGAATTGGATTATTTGCTTGCCGACAAACATGAAACGACAAAAAAAGACGATTATGGTCTTAATATAGACGATGTTAAAGAAGCATCCAAATTACTCACGTGTGCCTGAACGGTGACGTCATCAGTGTTGACCGTTATTTAAAAAAAAAAAAAAACAAAATGACGACGAAGACGAACGAAATCCTTTTGAAAAAAAAAATGTTGCCAACTTTTTTTTTCTCCTCCCCGTTCGAAAATGAGCAGAATAGAAAAAGTATTAATTATTATTATTATTATTAATTAATAAACACAAGTAAAAAAGTTTTTTTTTAAAAAAAAAATTAATAAAAATTTAAAATTTTATTTATTAAAAATTTAAGTTTATTTTTATACAAAAAAAAAAAAAAATCACTTTACGTCTAATTGAGGGTCCACGAGGCCCCCCCCCTTTCCGGGGCACCGACTTTTCTTGTGATGAAGTTTTTTTTTACGTAATCAAATTTTATAATTTTATACAAAATATATATTAAATGTTTTTTTAAAAAAAATTATTTACAAAGTTATTATTATTATTATTATTTTCTTTATTTAAAAAATGATAATGATGATTAATAAAGTCCCGATGGAGAATCCGTTAATTTTTCCAAAGGAGATGAATTTCCGGTCATAGATTGTCGAACATTCAAATTGCGACGATTTTGGGAAGAACAATTTGTTGACGTCATCGTCGTCGTTTTTGATGACGGATACATTTTAACGTTTCCCTGGGATTTTTTAGCCAGAAACGTGCTGTTGAACGCGTTCACGGAATTCAATACGGACGAAGAAGGTTTTGGAATGTTTTTGGTGTCTTGGGATTGATACGTACCTAGAAGGAAATTTGGTTTCGAGGCGCTGCTCTTTGGAAAAACCGGCTTGTATTCTTTTACCGCGGTCGTGGCGGTGTTGGGGGTCCGATGGTGATTTTTATTTTCATCGCTCACGTTTTGTTGCACGTTTCTTGGCATTGGACTAACGAGTGACGTCATTTCGTTTGTTTTGTTCGACCCGATCGAACTGTTTCTAACCACGTTTTGATGATTCGTCGTCGTCGTCGTCTGTACATCGGCGTGATTTTCAAATTTTGGACTACCGAAATATTTTTGAAGTTTCGATTGTTGTTTGACGGGAACCGAGTAAATAGGTATTTTATCGTCCGGTAAATTTCGATTTTCCAAACTCGTTGAATTGTAATCGTTCGGAGAACTCGAACCGTCCGGAGGACATCTTTTCGTAACGGAAAAACTTCCGCCATCTTCCGTTTTAATTACTCTCATACCTGAATTATTTGAATTCCTGCCCGGCATCGATATTTTCTCGTTTTCTTTCGTCACGTCGTGACGTGATGTCGAATTGTGTCTCGTTATCGACGTTCTTTGAGCTGGTTTCGGAGGCTTTGGTGATTCTTCCGTCGGATGTTTACCCGTCGTGTTGGGAGGATTAAACAAACTGCTTTCTGCTAAACTTCTCCTCGTTCTCGGCCCGATATTTTTACTCATTTCAACATTCAATTCCGGTTTTATTTTACCCTTTTTCGTTTCGTCGTAAACTATATCCACGAGTGAATCCAAACCTTCGTCCATTTTTTCCAAGCTTTTCGATCTCGCTTTTGCGCACGGTTTTTCCAACAAAATCTCTTTACCGCAATTATTATTATTATTATTATTAGTGAAAAAAAAATTATCGCCGTTCGGTGTGAGACGATCTCTTTCGATTTCCACGACGTTTAACGCACTGTTAAAACTTCCTCTTCTACGTATTTGAGATCCGTTTTCGTAGTACCCGTACGTGGTGGTGGTGGTGGTATCCGTGCTTAGAGATTCTTTTAAAATTTTCTTCGAACGTTTATCGTTCGCGTCCATGTTTTTTTTATAATCGGATACGGCGGAATATCTCAAATTATCATTTTTCGCTTTGAGTTCCATGTTTCTTTGAAAATCTATACCGCTCACTCCCATTTTAGGTTTGGGGGTACCACGTTTGTAATAGGGATCCGTTTCTGATGACGTCGTCGTCGTCGTCGTCGTCGTTATGTGAAACGTTTGACTTCTTTTGACCGGCGTCGGCGCGATAATTTTTTGCGGGGATCTTTTAAATGAATTTTCATGCACGAATTTTTTCCCGTCGACGTTACCATTATTATTATTATTATTAAATTTATTAAAGCTTTGAAAAAACGCTGCCTTCTCGTAGAAATTATTGAATCCGTTATCGTGTATTCTATCGGTCGATCTGTTATTCATTATTCTATCGTTAATAAAATCTTTTTGAATTGTTTTTCTCACGTCTCCCATGAATTTGTTGTCCTTGAAGAAAAACTGCGAGGAAAAATTTTCCACTCTCACCGGTGAATTTTCCGCCGAATTAAATTGATTGTTTTTTATTTTTAAATGTTTCCGTTTGATTTCTTCTTCGTCAATGTTTCTTTCTTCGTAGCCCTGCATCTTCGCGCGAATTTTCAATTCGTTCTCATCTTGGTAATCATCGTCTTCTTTTTCGTGTTTTATGAAAAGACTTCGAGTGTTCGTGCTTGAAAAGGATCCAAAACTATCGGTTACGTTCAGAGACCTACGACAACTTTTGTTCATTGATTTTTTTTCCCGCGTTGCCGTGAGTAGAGAATCGGATGATTCGGTATCAGTGTCTTCGTCGAAGAATTCACCACTTTTCACGTGATGGTGATGGTGGTGGTTGTGATGGTGGTCGTACCCATCGAAATCTCTACTCGGAAAATATATGTGTACCAAACTTTTAGCTTTTCTCGGAGGTTGCGGGTGTAAATACGACGGTATGATTTCCGTTTCTTCGAAAATTTCCTTTTCCGGAAATCGAGCGGAAATCGTTCCGTTTTTAATAGCGTCCGTCATTATCATTTCCTGTTTGGTCGTTTTACCGGCGGCATCGCACGAATTGATTTTTTCGCTCGCGTTTGTTTTTATGATTTGTTCGTTTGCATAAGCTTCCGTTTTAGCATCGTTAACGATGTTTTCCAATTCTTCTATGACTTCGTCGATTGTTGTTTCGTCTTCGTCATTGCTTTCCCTTTCCATTCTAATGATTTCGTTACCGTCGTCCACGTTCGTTTCTTTCATTTTACCGCCGCCGCACCGAATATTTTTATAATTTTTTGTCGTACAATTATTCGTTATTAATTTCTCTTGGCACTTGTTCGAGTCTTTGTTCACGATCCTTCGAGATTCATCTGAATTTAAATTTTGTTTTAATTCGTTCGAATTACCGTATATATTTCTAGCCTTGGTGTAATCTTCGTCTTGAGATAATTCTTGCTCCGACGAACTGATACCTTCGTCCTCAGCCGGAGTGGATTCACCCTTTTCTGTACTTCTTTTGTTTGCCTGCGAATTGTAATTGAGAAAAGGTTTCGTCAAAGGAGTTTTATTCGTCGTGTTTGTTTTTATGCTCATTTCCTCTTCCAACTCCGAACATCTTTCTTTTAAACATTGTTCGAGAGATTGTAAAATTCCTTTTTCCTCTTGTAAAATCTAATAAAAAAAAAAAAATGTTGAAATGAAAAATGTTCCTTTTTTTTTTTCCTCTATCCTTTTCATAGTTTTTCTCACCTCTATCCTTTTTTCCAATAATTGAATTTTTTCAGTAAGTGTATCGACTTCTTCCACTCTGTTTTGTAAATTTTCAACGTCGAAGTAGCTTTTATCCCATCTGCTAAGTTCTATTTTAACACTCTCGGAATTGCACGGAAGAGTCTAAAAAAAAAAAAAAAAAAAAATTTTTTTAGTTTTTTTTTTCTCAAAGTTTCGCGTTACGGAATCGGGAAGTAAACCTTACAAACCTTTCGCAAAGCTTTCGAATCGAATCCTGCTTGTTCCAATTCGGCTTGTATGTAAACCTTTTGTTGAATGTTTGGTGCGGTATCCACGAAAACATTTATAAATTTCATGGCGATCGCCAACAACTCGATCGTTCCTGCGCTGTTCAACATTCCAACCAAAAATCTAAACCTAACGGGTTCTCCAAATCTTAATCTGAGAGTTGACAAAGATTCGGAAACAGCTTTGTGACCGATTATCGGTATTTCGCAAGCTTTCGTTAGGAGCTAAAAAAAAAATTAATTTTTACTCTCTGTTGAAAATGGCGACACCTGTTTCACAATTTTTAACTCACCTCCAAAGCAATTATTCTCGATTGCGTAACATTACTCATAATGCAAACGGCAAGTGTGAAAAGTCCGGCGGAAGATGAGGCCAACCTTCTCGTGGCATCAGAACAACGCAAACAATGTTTCAAACAAACGAGACAAGAATGTTCGTCTAGTAAAGCTCTTCGAAATATCTGAGGTGGTCGCCTTTGTTGTTGCGTCGCTTGCGACAATTGTATAGCTCTTAACAATTCCAGTAAAAGCGTGATCCCGTCAACTGGATCTCCTACGAATTCTTGAACGAAACTAAAAGGAAACAAATTAAAAGTCATTAAAACCTCTCTATGGTGGTGGAATCACGCCTTTCTCCAGAGATTTTCAAAAAAGAATCGCGACGGATGAAATTTCCAAATTAATAGAATAGCAGACGAAAAAAAAAAATTAATATTTTTAATACCAAATTTAACTAAGACGTTACACGTTCAATCGACCGTTCGTTTTTCGTATAACAATAAACCGGAAGTAGTAGTACGAACAAATAAAACTTAATTTTACAATGATCGCACAAAAACAAACGAAAAAAATTTAATTTTTAGATTCGCATAATTTTCTAACCGATTTGTTAATCATAACAATTGATAAATTTTTCTTAATAAAAAAAAAAGGTAATTAAATTAATTAATTAATTAATTAAGTCTAAAACCGCTGAAAGGCAATAAAAATAAATAAATATAATTTATGAATTAATTATTTTATTCGAGGTTAAGGTTAAGGTCAAAGTTACCGCTCATTAATTTTTTTTTCATAAACGAAAGAAAAATCGTGAATTTTTTTTTTTTTAACGGAAATTCACGCTGCGCTCCAAAAAAATTTTTTTTTATTTTTACATCGGATTTTAATCGTCGATAAAGAAGAAGAAGAAGAAAAAGAAAGAGAAAAGAAAAATCGAATTTTCTAGAAGTTTTTTTTTTTTGCTGGTGACAAATCAATCAATCGAATCGATTTTATAAATTTAATTGTGCAAGAAAATTTGCGGATTTTCCATCAGTTTTCTCCAGTAATCAATTTAAATTTTGCGGGTTTTAAAATTTTTCCAGTCGAACGAACGTTGTTTGCGATGCGCAAAACAGTTCAAGTTCATGGAAGCAAAAAAAAAAAAATATCGAACCGAGACAGGGAAATCAAACTTTTTGCTACGATTCAATTCCCTCCCCCCCTTTTTTTTTGTTTTTGCTAAATATAATTTTTTTTTTTGGAAAAAAACAAAATTGCACGCGTTAATTTATTGCGTATCGGATTTAAACGTTCTTTAAAACTTGAAAAACGAAAAAGAAAATAATAATAATAATAATTTGTTGCGTGATCGGCTGGAAGGCAAAAAAAAAAAAAAACGTTCAGAATTTCAGAATCGTTTTGTTTTGTTTCTTTTCGTTTTTTTTATTTTGTTCATGGGTAGAAAATAAAAAATTCATGAGTACCTGGGAAAAGACAATTTAAGGTCAACTTTTAATTTTCCAAGTAATTCCGTGACGCTGGAGAATTGTCTCAGACTCATTTCACCTTCTTGCGTCGCCAGAGCCAATATCGGATTTTTAAAATCGATATTTATATCGTTTTTAGAACCTTTCAATATGTTTTCCTTATTTTTGGAATCTTTTTTCTCCAGTTTGAGACTGTGATCTTTGTCTTTTGTCGATTTATCATCTCCATTTTTCACCGTCGGCGACGATTGTCGTTTGTTTTTTTTCAAAGACGAATCCGTCGATAGTCTCTCTATCGATCCCGTCGATTGTGATAAATAAAGAGGGATTTGTTGCATTCCAGAATTTGTTTTTTTCCCCCATTTTTTTAACGATGTTGCATAATCTTCCGGGTTGTAAACGGGAGGTCGTAGCGGTTCCTGAAACACAGATAAAAATAAATTTTCTTTGACTTTTTTTTTCTTTTAAATCTTTCCACATTTTAAAGATGGCTTACAGCAAGTTACTCCTCCCCTCCCCGATAAAATTCGAAAACCCTGGAATTTAGATCAATTACACAACAATTTAGGCCTCCGTTTATAATTTCGTGATGGTACGCGCCCTATTCTTTCTCTTTCTATCATTCCACACGTGTGTGTGATACCGCCATTTTCTTTTTCCTTAATCATTTAGGTACGAAAAATTTTCCACAAACGACAGATTCGAATTGAAATAAAAAATCTATTACAAAACAAATTTCTACGCATTTACTCAAATTTTTTTTATTTTGTTGCACCAAACAACAACAACAACAACAACAACAACAGTAATAATAATAATAATAATAATGAGTAAAATACTAAATTAGAATTGTAACGAATGAAATGTGTGACGTCACAAAATAATAATTAAAACATAAATTTTTTAATAATAAACGATTTGTATTCCCAAAGGGTACATATACATACATCCTACCGCTACCATTTTTTTTTTACAAGACATCTAATTATTATTCCATGCATGGTAGAACATTACCGGAGTAGTAGTAGTAGTAGTAGCAGTAGTAGTTTATTCGTGAATGTCAAAGGTCAAATTAATAACCCTGATTAAATAAGTAGTAATGCATTTGGTACATGGTGGCAATAATAAAACTCATTCGCCAGATATTTCCAGTTTTTCTAACGACTCCAAGAATATCCGCAAGTGAAAAAAAAAAATTGATGATGATGATGATGATAATAATAATAATTCCATTTTTTTTTTTTTGCGTCGTTTCTTTGTGGTGTCCATTCGAACGGGGACTCGTTTAATTTTTTTTTTTGTGAAATTTAAATGTCACCACAAAACATAATGATGCAACAACGAAATCGTGTTTTTCTTTTTTCGCATGTCAGTTAGTTAGTTAAAAATTAACAATTTTACGCCCTAAAAATTCATAAAAAATGAATTATAAAAAAAAAGAGTGGAACGAAAGTAAATTTTTATGTTTTCCCTCTCTCTCTCTCTCACTTTATTGGCTTTACAAGATGACGACAAAAATTTTTTTTTTTTATTTATCGACAGGAAACTCATAAGGAAATTTTTTATTAATAAAATCAAAATTCCAGTTTTCCAATTCGATTCTATATTTATATACATTATGGAATCTTAATCCGATTTCAAATTTAATAATAAAATAAAAATTATTTAATAAAGCCAAAAAAAAAAAAAAAAAAACGGTCGATTCAACCGCCATTAAAGAATATTTCGCTAAAAAAAAAAAAACGTATCGATCGATACTAGGGTGGGAGGAAGGGGAGGTAAAATTTCGTGGAAATAGAAATTTTTTATGAAAAGAAAGTGTCGTTAAGTTATTTTGACACTTTTGGAAAAAAAAAAAAACAAGTTTTTTAATTTACGAAAAAAACTAGAAATCAAATTGAGGATTCACCCGTAAATTTTTTTTTTAATTATCGATAATAAAAAAAAAAATTTCGTGAGGTTTCTCTCCCCTCCTCCTCCTGCTCCTCAAAAAGAAAACCCGGTAAAAAGTTTTTAAATTTATAAATAATTTACTTTCGATTCACGTGCGACACGTGAACAAAAACAACAACAACAATTTTTTAATTTCCTCTCATTTAACGTATTCTTATGCCACGACTTAACAGATGAGAGATGATTTCGACAAAAAAAAAAAAAAATGAACGTTTATGAATGAAATCAATCAAAAGAAAGTTTTGTTTTCCAACACCTGCGAGATCAATGGCGTTCTTCTTCTCTTTCTTTCATACAGGTGTTCATTCGAATAAATTCAATAATTTTTTCAACGGTACAAAAAAAAACAGTAATAATAATGATAATAATGATACCGATATCGATAGAAATATAATAATAATAAATAATAATAATAGAATAAATAAATAAATAGATAATAATAATAGAAATAAAATAATAAAACAGTTTAGGGAAGTACAAAATATTTTTCCCAGGAACGCGCGTAGTGTCAAAATCATTATTATTTATTATTATTATTATTATTATTATTATTATTATTATTAATATCTAAAAAAAAAGTTTTTTTTTAATTTCGACGATTTTACCAATTTTTACGCGCACTCTCCTACCCTTAAACCCTACAAACGTGTGTGGGGAAAAAAAAAATTTTGTTGTTGTTGTTGTCGTTTGTTTTCATTCGTCTTGTCTCTAAACAAGCAAACATATTATTTATATATATATTAAGACAGACGAATAATAATAATAATAAATTTATTTATTTATGAATTATTTATTTTTTTTATAAACAATTTTTTTTATTTAATGGCTGCGAAATTTAATTTTTTCTCACGTGATGTTGATGACCCTCCTCCCTTGAATGATGAACCAACTAATTAACATATAAAACAGTTACGAAAAATTACATATTAAATTTTTCTTCTTTCTCTCTCTCTCTCTCTTTCGCGAATTAATATAATTTACGTGATAAAAATTATTATTATTATTATTTATTAGATTACGTTAATGACAGCGTCAAAAAAAAAAAAAAAACCGTGATCGAAACATTCCGTGATATTGTTATTATTAATAATTTTATTATACTAACGTAATAAAGAGACGTGGACGTAGAAAATAAATTCCCATTAATTTTTTTTTTTTTCGTTTTAAAATGTAAAAAAAAATGGAAATTTTTGGCGCAGTAGGCGACAGAGACTTCTTTTGTAAAATTAAATTTTTGCAAACCTGAAAATAACTTTAAACTCCTTTCCCTTCCCTCCCCCAAAAAAAAAAAAAATGGTCCCGAGGGAAACATGACGCTGGAAAAATTTTATTTATTTATTTCCTTCGGGTGTTGAATGATTACGTCACGAATCACCCACGACGCAAATACTAAAATGCTATAATATATGTTATTACACGCACAATTGTATAACCGACCGTTAATTGCTTGCTATACGCATTTATATTTAAACCATAATCGATCGCAACAACAACAACAACAACAAACGTTGTAATTTATAATTTTTGTCGAATGAGCCGTTTTGAGAGAAAAAAAAAACGTTTTCAAACAGGCTATTAATTTCGTTTTGATTGACAGGAGGAGGCCGCCGACAGTTAATGTTTTAAAACAACTTTTCCATCTTTCGTAACGAATTCACTCATTCAACATTTTTTTTCTCTTATCAAAAAATTTGATAACAATGGTCAATCAAATTCGTGTACGAAATAATAAAAAAATAAATTTATTATTATTATTATTATTATTCTGTCCGTCAGTTCAAAATTTTCTTTTTTTTTCTCCAGCGGATTTCCAGATCTTTGTTTGTCTCTTTCTCTCTCTTCTACCTTAAAACAACTTTTACCCTTTGATTATGAGTTTTCACCGTTCGAACATCATTTTTATTATCGAATCGAACAGCAGATCTCGATTAATCGATCCATCGATGGATCGATCGTAAGTAACAAACGACTCGTTTTAATCGACAATAAAAGTAAAAAATAAAATAAAAAATAAAATCGATAATGATTTTACGTAACGGTTAAACGCCATATTTTTTTTTTTTTTTATTATAATTTTATGTCTGTCATAACGTAACGTTATGAAAAAAAAAAAAAAAAAACCGAAAACCCGGGATGTAATAAAAAAAAAAAAAAAAAACCAGTTGCGATACCGGAAACGGAAACTCACACACGTACCAAAAGAAAATAAAAAATTTTTTTTTTTTTTTTTTTTTTTTTTTTTTTTTACTTATTAAATTCTATTTTACGAGGCGGTTATTTTTATTTTCACACATTATTTAACGGTATAGGCCTACTCTAAAAACGGATATCTTAATTAGTTCTTTTATTATTATTATTATTATTATTATTATTTTCTTTTCATATACGGAAGTTTTGGTTTATTTAGTAACAAAAAACAAATATAGACGCTTGGCGGGGAGTAGGGTTAAGTGAAAACGGTAGAAAATAAAACAAAAAAAAAAATTTTTTTTTTAAACTTGTGGAGTTTTTAATTCAATGTCGCGGTTTTATTCCATTTCCGGTTTGATTCGTAATTGAATTTTCCTACCGAACCAATCGCTAACTTATGACTAATTTACAATGCCCTCTCTCTCTCTCTCTCTTTGTTCGATAATAAGATAACGTAAAGCGAGTTCTCAGCATAAAATATAATACTCGAAAACATAATAATAATAATAAAATAACAAAATAAAGTAAAATAATAATAATAATAAAATAACAAAATAAAGTAAAATAATAATAATAATAATAATAATAATTTTTTATTTTAAAACATTTTAAGGTCAATTATGTTAGCTAAACTTTTTTTTCCATCAAGAGACGTACTGCACAAAACAATTTCACAACTTTAAAATTAATTTAATTTTTACTACTATTATTATTATTATTATCATCACATTTAATTTATTAATATCATAACGTGCAAGGAGAAGAGAGAGAGGAAAAAAAAAAAAATTGAAACCCTGATGACTTGATAATTTGCTCGAAGCGAAACAAACACTTTTCAGAAAACGGAAAAAGTTGATGAAAATAATTTCCATTCGTGAACAAACAAACGGTTCGACGTTGTCCAAAAACCATCATGTAAATCCATCATCGATGAAACAAACAAGGATAGAGAAAATAATAATAATAAATAATAGACAGGGGTAAATATTAAACCGGATGGGTTTGACGATAGAAAACGAACCGAACCATCGTGGAAATATTTTTATTTTTATTTTATATTAAAAATAAAATCATTCGCGTGACAATGGGATGGATATCCTACTTTTCAAAAAAAAAAAAAATCTCATTGTTTTCACCTTCGAATCCTCGACGGATAAAAAAGGTGGGTCACTAAAAAGATGAACCTTAAAAAAAAGGCCCAAATCAAAAACGAACCCACCCAAGGATGATAATAGAACAAAACAAAAAAAGAAAAGAAAACGATGGATTAATTACGTCACACATCATTCACTATTTTTTTTTCCCCTATTTTTTAAATTTTCCCGCCAAAAAATTTTAAAATTCTTATAAGGTTAAAGTAAAAACATTTGTAAGAAATAAAAATAATAAAAACGTGATTGTAAACATTTACGCCAAAATAACTTTCACGCGCAAAACTAAAAATTTGTGAGAGTTTTTTGTTTTAAAACAAACCATTTTATAGCGTAACAATCATTAAATTTTTTTTTTGTTCAATTAACCTTTAAAATAATAATTTTTTTTTGTTTGTTTGTTTGTTTATTTTATTCATCATTAATTAATCTTAAAAAAAATCAACCGAAAATTATTATTATTATTAACGAATCGAAAAATTGGTCAATTTTTTTTTTTTTTTAAAATAATAAACCGCAAAACAAATAAAATAAATAATAAATAAATAAATAAATCGTGGCGTGAAAGCGTAAAATTAAATTTCATTAACATATTTATATTGATCGAGGTCATCGATTCCAGTCGACAAACAACAAACAATAATAGTTCCAGAATCAAGTTTTTTTTTTTTTTTAGCGAAAAAAAAAAAATTCGACTGTAAAAAAATTTTTTTGTTTGTTTGTTTTGTTTGTCTGTTTGTTTTGTTTTTATTAAATTAATCAGGAAATTTTTATTTTGTGAAAAATTTCACCTTGGTTAGTTTCCATTTTTTTTTTTTTTTTGTTGGCATCGTTCGTCACGAATCATTACAATCAAAAATGGATTCGATCAATAAGTTTTCTCTCTAAACTCAAAAACCAAAAGTTTTTCTCCCTCTCCCTTCTTAATTACCAAATGATGATTACGACTAACGAATTAAAAAAAACCTTCTACGTCAACTAACTGTACCTATTTTCTTTTCTTTTCCTAACAAAATTAATAAACCGTGATGGAAAAAAAATACACACGCACAAATAAAAAAAAAAAAACCTTCCCTGAATTTATTCAAAAATTTTAATTACTATTTAAACCGGTGAGAGGTAACGAATGTAAAAAGAACGACTTCCGTTTTTCGTCATTGTTTTCTTATTCCAGGTTCGTACACCTTTCTTAAGGTACTCTTAAGGTAGTACTTTTCACTCCAAGGTCAACAAATTAATAAAAAAAATCCGCATAATAAAAAAACGGTCAACGACAACTAATTACACGATTAAAACCTTTTAAAAAAAAAAATCTTTGCTTCTCTCAAACTTTTACCAAACGAAAAAGGCAAATTAAAAATCGCCATTTTGAATTTCCTACTTCTATAATATTAATTATAAAGACGACGATAATAATAATAATAATAATAATAATAATAATAATAAATATTATTTATGAAAATCGAATCGTTATTATTATTATACGAAGGCAATTTTTTTAAAAAGTAATATCTATAATAATAATAATAACGTGTTCAAGACGATGCAATTATTATTATTATTATTATCATCGAGCCTGAAAAAAAAAAAAATTCATTTTTCATTTATAAACAAAAAGTAAAATTAAAAAAAAAAACTAAATTCCAATTAAACTTGAAGATAAAAGAAATAACAAGTTATTAATTATTATTATTATTAATTTTTTTCTCTTACATTAATTATATTATTATTATTATTTTAACGCGAAAAGTGGCACAAACAACTAAATAATTGGCTCGCAAAAAATGCAATAATAATAATAATAATAATAAAAATTTATCAAGTATCCAATTGTTAATTTAAATTAAACATAAACGATTAGGAATGAATCGCACTTGAGATTCTTTTTCTTTTCTTTTCTTTTCCCTTGTTAATTAAAATCGTTGACGTTAACGGAAGAAAATCATAGAATAAATAAACAAAACTTTTTTTTTTTAAATGAAAAAATACCAAGGATTCGAAATGATGTTTATTCGTGCACGTGGAATTTAATAAAGACTCCCCCCTTTTCCTTATTTTTAGAGTGGGGGAAAGGGTTAAACTTGGCATTTTGTAAAAATATTTCCTGTCATTTTCCCCCCTCCCTTCTTTTCACGGGTGCCTGAACCTGAGCTAATTTTAACGTTGAGTGCATGTATTTTTCTCATCGCCGTACGAGTTTGACCTTTACAAAAAATTAATAATTATATATATATATATATAAGTTGAATACAATTTATAAAACGACAGTAACCGGAAATGACAGAATAGGGGGCAACCTTCATCCAAAAAAATAATAATAATAATAACGTGAGAATAATTTTCCATTAATTTCACAAACTTGAACGTACCTTTCCATAGCCTCGAGAAAAAAAAACTATAAACTCTAACCTCTGCGGTTTTCTATTTAATTTTCTTTTGTATCAAAATATCGTTAAATTCATTCACGACATTTTCTAAAAACTCACAAACCCCTTTTTTTCAACCCCTCGCGATTATTTTTTTTTTTCGAAAAAAAAATTTTCCTTAATGTTAATCCCTTCCTTCGCGAAACGTTTTCCGCACTTACATGATTTCCAACGTTAAATCACCTGATACCTCTTCCACGCGTCACGTGACAAATTAATTTCCCGCCATGTTACGTCACACGGTAAATCTCGCTGTGTTTACTCTATGGAATTATTTGACGTCATACGAAACACGTGGCGGCAAAGATTTTATTTTTAAATCACGAATTCAAATCAATCGCGGATGCTGTTGGTTGATTTTTACATACGGTTACGTAATAAACGATTCCGACCGTAAAATTTTCTTATTTTAATAAATTTTTTTATCGATATAATTGATAAAACCTTAAAAAATCATTATTATTTTTTTTTTAATAAAAAAAAGTAATTTTCTCGCGAGTTAAATTTTTTTCCGATTTTTTTTTACGTAATTAGAAGTTGAAAAAAAAAAATTCTTTTATTATTACCGACCGACCGGCAAAATGTGTATAAATACCCGGTATCTTGATTGTTGTTGTCGGTTTGCTTTTTTTTTTTAAATTTTGCCCTAAAGTAACAATTGTAATAAATTGTTACTCGATCGGTTTTTTTTTTTTTAACCGAAGAAAAAAAAGTCGTTCGTAACATATTTAAATTTTATCATTTCCGTTTACCGAATAAACTTTTTAAAACTTTCAAAACTGTCGTGCTGCCATTTCCCCCGCCTCGGCCCCCCTCCCCGACATTCAACGACCAACGTCAAAACGATTAAAAATATATTTAATTATAATTTTAATTAATTTTTTTTTTTTTTTTTTGAAATTTGGGTCAAATCTCAAATGACTTTTTTTTTTTTTTGCATGTGCGGCGATTTCATCGACGTGACGTTTTAAAATTGTAGAAATTTTTTTTCTTATCTGTTCATAAGAAGTAATAATAATAATAACGAACGTGTGTGGTAATAAATAATCCATGAAGACGTTTAAGCATGAGCGATTTAAAATATTAATATAAATTCTACGATACCATTTTGTTTTGTATGGAGCAGAAGACAGTGAAAGCGATTTTACGTATATGCGAAAGCTTACGCGGTAAACAAAAAAT
>NW_002987056.1:38887-39463 GCF_000006295.1 Pediculus humanus corporis | reverse complement strand
AATTGTTCGTTTTAAAATGGGCGCGTTTTTTTTTTTTTTTTTTTTATTATCGTGAGATCGTAATAGTAAATGATACGAGTCATTCGAAAGAGAGAGGGAGGGAGGGAGGGGGAGGGAGGGCAGGTACAGAAAAAGAAAAGAGTAAAAAAAAATTTTTTTGTTTTTGTTTTCAAGGATGAAAAAAAAAAAAATCCACGTACGCACGTTCGATTTTAATTTATTCCCTTTTCTTGAATGGAAAAAGAAAAAAAATTAGTTAAAACAACGCACGCAGCCTCAAGTTAAATTGTTTTTTTTTTTTTTTTTCGGTACGCGAGCGTTCTGACACGTCGCGTTTTAACATCGTGGTTTTAGATAAAAAAAAAAAAAAAATACAAAACGAATTTTTTTAATTTCGAACCCCTTTCGACGACTTTCGATATTTTTTTTCCGGAAGTTTCCTTAAAATTTCATTTAAAAAACAAAAAACGGGGAAAACCCGGATAGGGATGAAATGGGAAAGGTTCCGGAAAGGGGGATGACAAACATATAAATTCACAAACTTTCGACACATTAACGTAAAAAAAAATGGCGATT
>NW_002987056.1:35800-37907 GCF_000006295.1 Pediculus humanus corporis | reverse complement strand
TAACTGCATTGCATCCGCTCTCTTATAATTGGAAAGACCGCCAACGTGATGTTGCATGATTTTTGTCGCAAATGGGTCAAAATTTAATTGATAAAATGGCGAACCATTAAAAAAAAAAAAAAAAAAATTATTTTGAATGAATCAAAAGTTTTTATTTTGTCGTCGCAAAACCGTCCTCCTTTTATTTTTTTAAATCTGGTACATAAAATAATTTTTTCTACCACCACGACGATCGTCGCCATCGTCGCCAAATGTCGTCGTTTTTTTCTCTCTCTTCTGCCATTTTAATGTTTCCTCAAATTCTTAATTACACTTTATTAAAAAAAAAAAATCTCATTCGTTTCGTTACGCTTCTTTTTTCCTTTTCTTTTCTAATCAAACTTGTGCCATCATCATCATCATCATTATCATTTCGGTAGAACGATGAAAAATTGCCGGTTTTATTAGAAAAAAAAAAAAACGGATGCCATTTTTTATTTATTTATTAATTGTTATTACGATTGATATTAGATAACTTTTGATTTATTTTCTTTTTTCTTTTTTTTTCTCCAATGTTAACCCAACCGTTAACTAATTATTATTATTATTATTTTAACTTCTAATCACGACAAGTTTTTTTTTTCTACTTTTCTTTAGAATTCTTTTTTGATTGGTGGCTTTTTTATTTCTTAGAAATAAATTCTAGAATATCGGTAGTGGTGCTAATTATTCGCAGGCTGCAAACCTTTTTGCAAAAAGCCTAATTCCTTGTAAACAGAGAGACCTTCTTCGAATTATCCTTCCTTCAAGGCTTATTTTATACTCGGAATCGTTTCCGTTTTCACTCTCGCAACATCCTGTCAATTTCAACGACTTCCTTTTTCTCACCCTTTTTTTCACAGGTACGGATTGGTTAGTATCATTTTTTCGGAATCATGACTCATAATTATTTACGGTTTTTTGGCTTCCACAGTTTTGTCTGGATGTTCTCTGTTGATTGTTCGTTGCTGACGTCACCGACAGGAATGTTTGTTTTTACAAAAAGTTACCATTCTGCGCTCTGAGCTGATGTTTTCTTCCTCTATGCCCAATTTGAACGCACTAATTCTCGTGATGTGATTTTTTTTTTTTTTTATAAAAATGGTTTGTTACGAGTGCAAAATGCCCATCTTTTTTTTTTAAACGGGTTTTTAAACTATTTCTTTTATTATTATTATTATTTTATTGAACCGAAGAAAGAAATTTCACGGTCAATTTTTTTTTTTTTCTTTAAAAACAAATAATTTGTGAATCTGAAAGGTTATTCACGATATTGAAAACTAATAAAATTATTATTATTATTATTATTATTGTTATTTTCTTTATTATTTTGTAAATATTATTTTCTTTTTCTTTTTTTTTTTTTTTTCTAAATCGAATATTAAAAACGAAAAAAAAAAATGTTTCAACGGTTTTTCTTTCTTTTTTTTTTTTTTTCTTTTTTAGAAATTCGATCTCTTTAATTTATGTGCAAAAATTTTGCTCGGAAGAATAAAAAAAACGTGGTACGAGATACCAGTTTCGCTTCTTTCTCTCTCTCTCTCTCTATCTCTTTCTCTGTCTATTAGGTTCCGTGAGAATTATAAAATTATTTTCTCATCGAATTTTTAATAAATTAAAAAAAAAAAAAAAAAAAAGTAACCATCGTGAATATTTTTCTTTTTTTTACAAGATTAATAAATTACGCGACGATGACGTCTTTGTACCCGTGACAAATAACCCGTGTACTCGTGAACACACACGCACACACACACGTGTACTCATACACTTATTTTCGTTATGGTTTTTTCTTCTTATAAAATGAATAAATAAATAAAACATCGATAATTTAATATAATTAACAACAATTGCGAATAATAATTTTCGGGTTGAACATTAATAATAATAATAATAATAATAATAACGAGGTGGTTTTGTTGTTGTTTTTTTTAACACTTTCTTTTGTCGCCATAAACCTTTCACTTCGCGGTTTTTTTTAATCCGTTTTTTTTTTCCCCCCGACGTAACAGAATTTTTTTTTTTTTTTAATGACTTCATTAACACCTTTAAACCCAAAACACAAAAACAATCGAAAGCGAAATCATATAAT
>NW_002987056.1:33042-35201 GCF_000006295.1 Pediculus humanus corporis | reverse complement strand
AAAAAAAATCAAAGTGTGGAAAAGTCACTTGTTATATTCAATCGACGCCCTTCCGTATTATTTATCATTATTATTATTATTATTATCATCATCATCATCATCATCATTTACATATCGTGTGCGTTAATTATTGCTGAAGAATACCATCATCATCATCATCATCATCATCATCATCATCATCATTATAAATACCAATGTCATCGTTAGGAGTCATAATAAATACACCCTTCCTGATTTTTTTTTCTTTTTGTTTCCCTCTCCCTTCCCCGAAAAAAAAAATAATAAACATTTTGGCGCGAAATTCGAAACAATAAAAAAACCCCGGATTCGTGAGCGGTTTGTCGGATTCAAATTTTAAAAAAAAAACGCAGCAAATTACGCGGTTTTTAAATTCTCATAAAAATTAATGGAGGGAACGTTTATTGCTTATTTTAAGGTTTTTTTAAAATGACAAATATGTGTTTTCACTCAACAATTTCGGTTTATAAATATTTGTTTTGAGGAAAACATAAACAACAATAACAACTACAACAACAATAATAATAATAATAATAACATTGGTTTTTTACGTTTGTTACGATCCATGTCTTTGTTTATAAATTTCAATCGAAAAAATTTCGTGAAGAAAAAAAAAATTCTGCTAAGGGAGGTTGAATGGGGCGGCGTTCAGGGGCGTGTATAGGGGAGCAACAGGGGCGTGATCGTGGCAAATTTTAAAGTGAAAGTTTTTTCACATTTTCTTTTAAAATTTTTCATGAGAATATTTTTTTTTTATTTCAACGTGAATCGAAACGAGTAACGCCTCGCGTTCGTTTTACATAAAAACGTGTGAGATTTTTTTCTTTTTTTTTCAATCTCTTCCAATGTTTTTCTTCTTTTAATAATTATTAATACAAACGCACAAGTTATTTATTTATGTATTTATTTATTTTTAATTTAAAAAAAAACAAATAAAACATAAAATTTCCTTTTTGAATGCTTTAGTTTCTTCGAAACTGTTGTGCATGATACGTGATTAAAACAAGTTTTTTTAACTTACAAATAAAATTTCGTGCAAATATTTTCTTTTCTCTCTCTCTGAATTATGGCGCCGAAATGTAAAACGATACATAAAATTTTATTTATTAATTTTCTTTTTTTTCCTTAACACGAAAATAGATTTTCTTCCTCCTTCTAGAAAAAAAAAACTTTTCATAAACTAGTGTTTATCTTCTTTTATTTTGACCTTGTCACCTCTTCCTCCAGTTGTTCTTTTACTTCTTCTTCTTTTTCTCCTTTTTTGTTTTTTTTTAATCATCATCTTCCATCCATCCATTTTTTATTCATCCCACTTTTTGTGTAAATATTATTTTTGCCCCCGTCCTCTTGTTTTTACTCTTATCCTTGACCATTTTCCTCTCATCTCATCTTTGATCATCAACATATTATTATTATTATTATATTGCAACACGTAACCACCTCAACATTTTTACATTGCCCACGTTTCCTTTTTTAATAAATCACCTTTTTCTACGACGTGTAATTAAAAAAAAAAAAAAACTTTTAAACGTTTCTTCTTCTTTTTTCAATATTTGGGTCAAGTAGTAATAATTTATAAACCTATCGAGTGTTGAAAAAGGCGCGATTTGAACAATCATCAGCCATGTTGTGTTTTTTTTTTATTTCGATTAATCGATTGCAGTTCGAGTATCGAAAACAGTAAAAAAAAAAAATAAAACGAACGTTTCCAAAATTTCTTTTTCTCATTTCAATCAACCTCATCAGCCCATTATTTTTTTTTTTTGTAATAAAAAGGGGGGCCTGACCTCGTGTAACATCTTATTCTTTTGGCGCCGCTCGATAAAGTAAAAAAAATCAATTTACTAGGAAATAAATGACACACACACACACACACACACGCACGCACACGCACACACGCATTTTACGAAATGGAATCAGAATGAAGAAGAAGAAAAAAAAATTGATTTTGAAATATGTTAATCGTTTTATAGGTAGTAATTAACGTAATTACATTTATTTACAGGTACAACGACAAGCCTTTATTTTTTTCCTCAAAAAAAAAAAAAAAAATGGGGGGGTATCATCATTGTTATATAAATCTTCCAAGGTTTTTCAATCGATTTTTTTTTTTTTTTCGGGTAAAAACTATAATTTTATTT
>NW_002987056.1:32013-33022 GCF_000006295.1 Pediculus humanus corporis | reverse complement strand
TTATAGTATTTTATTTACAAGGCACTTTTGTTGGTCGTTCCAAATAACCAAAGTAGGTATTTATGACAAGTGTAATAATGATAAATAATAATACTAATAATGATAATAATAATAATAATAATAATAATAATAATAATAATAACTTTGTTCAGAATTTTATTTTCACCTTGCAAAAGACTCAACTTTTTTTTTTTTTTCAACTGTAACACAAAAAATAAAAAATTTGATTTCGCTCATACGTTCGTTCATTCACTGCAATAATAGTAATAATAATAAAATAATAATAATGATAATAATAATAATAATATAAAATTTTCCGTTTCGTTAAGGAAATTTGTCTCGTCACACGTTCAAACTTCCGTTCGCTCGGGAAAAAAAAAAAAAAAATTAATAAATTTCGCAACTTTTAATGGATTTAATAATACTCGTCGTGCGTTCAGTAATAATTAATTACTCTAAAACCACGTTCAACGGTGAAAATGAAATAAAATTATTATTATTATTTTTCTAGTGCCACGAAATTATTTTGTCTTAAAAAAAAAAAAAAAACTTTTAATAAATTATTTAAACGTTTGTACTAAAAAAAACGTAATAATAATAATAATAATAATAAAGCCAACGGCCATAGCGTGCTGGTCACACCGGTTCCCGTACGATCACCGAAGTTAAGCAGCATCGGGCGTGGTGCAAACTTGGATGGGTGACCGTCTGAGAACGCCACGTGCTGTTGGCTTAAAAGAGCAAAAAAAAAAAAAAAAAAAAAAATGAGAACAAGACAAAGTAAGAACCAAAAAACAAATCTTGTTCTACTGTCGACCTGAGGCAGCTCGACGAGAACGTGAATTTCACTGCTTCTGACCCTGGCCACTCCAAAGATGTTAGTCACCGGAGCCCAGTTCAGGAGACAAATCGTTCCCATCGAAAAAGACGGACTCAGGAAGACCTTCAAGAATTGATGTGGTGCTATCTTATAATAAGTGGCACCACCGAAATTCGAGTATTTGTCCCT
>NW_002987056.1:23521-31993 GCF_000006295.1 Pediculus humanus corporis | reverse complement strand
TGGAATCAGAATGAAGAAGAAGAAGAAAAAAAAATTGATTTTGAAATATGTTAATCGTTTTTTAGGTAGTAATTAACGTAATTACATTTATTTACAGGTACAACGCCAAGCCTTTATTTTTTTCCTCAAAAAAAAAAAAAAATGGGGGGGTATCATCATTGTTATATAAATCTTCCAAGGTTTTTCAATCGATTTTTTTTTTTTTTTTCGGGTAAAAACTATAATTTTATTTTTTTCTTTTTTTTTTTTAGATTCTTCCACTTCTTCTTCTTCCACTTTTCTATTCCATTCAAAAAAAATTATTTGCTACGCTTGCTCGCGTGTTTATATATATATATGTACACATTTTAACTTTTTCTCGCAACAAACCGGAAATGAAAATAAAATTATAGTATTTTATTTACAAGGCACTTTTGTTGGTCGTACCAAATAACCAAAGTAGGTATTTATGACAAGTGTAATAATGATAAATAATAATACTAATAATAATAATAATAACATCGTTCAGAATTTTATTTTCACCTTGCAAAAGACTCAACTTTTTTTTTTTTTTTTCAAATGTAACACACAAAAAAAAATTTGATTTCGCTCATACGTTCGATCATTCACTGCAATAATAGTAATAATAATAAAATAATAATAATGATGATAATAATAATAATATAAAATTTTCCGTTTCGTTAAGGAAATTTGTCTCGTCACACGTTCAAACTTCCGTTCGCTCGGAAAAAAAAAAAAAAAAAAATTAATAAATTTCGCAACTTGATGGATTTAATAATACTTGTCGGGCGTTCAGTAATAATTAATTACTCTAAAACCACGTTCAACGGTGAAAATGATATAAAATTATTATTATTATTATTTTTTTATGGGGCCACGAAATTATTTTGTCTTAAAAAAAAAAAAAAAAAAACTTTTAATAAATTATTTAAACGTTTGTACTAAAAAAAAACATAATAATAATAATAATAATAATAATAATAATAATAATAATAATAATAATAATAATAAGTATTTATCGTAGTACGTCACAAAATGGCGTACGGTTTTCATTTAACCGTATTAATTATAAAAATTGTATTTAAAAATAAATTAAGACCAAAATAACGGTCTCACTTCTTTTTTTTTTATTTTAAATGAATAATTGGTCTTCGTGAAAATATACCAAGAGTAGTAACCAGGTTACGAAATCCCAATCGTCCCTTTATTATTATTATTATTATTATTATTATTATTATTATTAATCAAAACGTCTAAATAAAAAAAATATTATATATATTTTGTTACTTCCCTAAATATTATTATTATTATTATAATTATTACGTGGTAAAATTTTTAACTATGATTTAAAAATGTTAATCAACGATATTATTTATTAGTTTTTTTTTTTTTTTTTAAATTAAGCGAAAAGGATTTTTAAATAGAAAAACCTTTAAAAAAAAAATTATTAACATAATTCTTTTTAAAAAATCACCTGTTAACGATAAATCAATCGATTGATCGATCGATCAATCGATCGATTTTAATATTACGATAAATTTTAACCACGCAAAATTTTAATATTAATACGTTAGACCAAAAATGATAGTAATAAATAAATAAGTAATTAATAGTAAAATAAAATTTAAAAAAAAAATAGGGAAACGATATAAAAATCACCCCCCCCCCCACCTTACCTAATAATAATAATAATAATTTATTCCTTTTTTTCAATAATAATAAAAAAAAAAGCCGAAAACGCCTAAATAAAAAATTTTTAATTTATTTTACATAAGATTGAATGCCAAGTTCTTACTTCTTAATTTGAATATCATACATAGATTATAATTAAAATTATTATTATTATTATTATTAAATAAAAAATTTTAATTTGTTACTTATTATTATTATGGTAATTTTTAATACGTAATAAAACCCCCTCTCTCTCTCGTTTTGTTTTTTTTTTCCTCGTTTTTTTATTGACACCACCAACGTAAAAATTACTTATTATTTATTTATTTATTTATTTGGAATTTACATTTTTTCTTTTGAATTTAAAATACCCCGAAAATATAAATAAATAAATAAATTTTTAAGAATATTAATGTTGTAACATAAGTGTAACAAACAAGTTATTACAACAATAGTTCGTGATTTACGATTCCCTGCGGGATAATAATAATAATAATAATAATAATACAAAAAATGTTTGCTTTGGTTTTTTTTATGTTTTTTTGTTTTTTCTCTCCCTCCCTCTCTCCCCCTCCCCTTTTACGTACTTTTAATTCAAATGTCAAAAGTTAATTAAATGTAAAAAGAGAGAAAAACAACAACAAAGGTGGGCTTTTGATATTTTGGTATCAAGGTGAATTTGCCATTATTGAAATTTTTTTTTTTTTCCCGAGAAAAAATAAATAAACGTTAAACTCCATTAAATCTATTTTCCCTCCAGTACAAACGTTTTCGTTTTGGAGTTCCAAAATAAAATGGAACCATTTTTTATTTTCGTACATTCCGGTTATTTCTACAATTCAATAAAATAAATCATATGAAGGTAACAAAATACGGAAGGATAATGGCCCCTTTAAAAAAAAAAAAAATTCTCACGGCGAGTAATTAATGTCAGGTTGCAAAGTTTGGTTGTTGCCAGAGAGAGAGAGAGAGAGAGATAGAAAAAAGGTACCCGATCGGTATTAATGGGTAGTTTGGTTTTTTTTAAAAAAAAAAAAAAAGAAAGAAGACATTTGAGTATGAGAGGTCATGATAAAATCACGTTTTCATTAACTGAACTTAATAATTACCGGAAAACAACCGAACTCGTCCAAATGAAATCAACTTTTTTTTTTTTTTTTTTTTTTTTTTTTTTTTTAATAACGATTGCGACGAATTTTATTCATCGTAATAAGAAAACAAGTTAAACGAGGAAGAAAAAAAAAATTTTTTTTTAAATTCGTTGGAAGAGTCAAGAAATGTTAAGGTGTAAAGTATTATAATAAATAATAAAAAAAGAAGAAAACAAATTTCAAAACCTAGTTATTACCAAAAATAAAAATTATTTCGCGATCACGTGATCACGCGTGGCATCCAAAAAAAAAAGAAGCTAAACCCCCCCCCCCATCCAACTTAACAAAAAAAAATTTATTCGTTTAATTAAATCAATTTATTTAAAAAAAAAAAAATTAATAATATTATTTAACTTTGTTATAATTATTTCCACCATATCATTATTTATTTTTTCACGCGATATTATTATTATATTATGTTATGTGTAACCGGAAATGAATTTTAAATATAAATAAAAATGAAAAGAGTAATTCACGAATAAATAATTATTACTTTCGAATTTTTTTGCAAAAAAAACCAAAACAAATTAATTTAAATAAATAATTAATTTTTTATTACGTAATTTAAACATCACGACTCACGTTCACAAATGTAATTTATTACCATTTTAAATAATTTTAACTCCTTCGTATATTATTATTATTATTATTATTTAGTTTAATCGATTCGAAAACTATACAAAAAAAAAAAATCATGTGTTATCAATTGAAATTTTTTTGATTACAGCCTACATCCTTTCTAATAATTACTTAAATGATATTAGATTGTAGTTTTTTTTTTTTTCTGTAATAATATGATTGATTAATTTAAATATTAATCATATTAAACCTCGAAAGGATTATTAAATAATAATAATAATGATACTAATTAATTAAAACGTGAACGAGAGATTTCATTGTAACCCATATTTTTAATGACAATAATAAAAATGTAATGGAAAAAAAAATTATGTCGTCGTAGTAGTATTAATGGAGTTTACGATTAAAAACAATTTTAATAAATAAAATAATTAACCGGAAATTATTGATTTATTTAAATAATAATAATAATAATAATAATAACGAGAGAGAATGTAATAAACTTGTCAAAATTTAAAAGTATAAGAATTCACGTTGAGATTTAATGGAATAATAAAAAAAAATAAAAAAACTCGATGAGTATGTTACAGAATTTTAAAACGTCCTCTGGCGCCATTTTATACATATGTATGCATTAATAATAATAATAATAATGCTAATGATATAATAATTCATTGAAAAAAAAGGATATTTTTTTTAAATACTGTAATAAAATGTTTTATAAAAAAACAAACAAGTTATCGAATTTCCGGTGAGTGAGTGTTCAACTAATTTTAAATACAAGTAATTGATATGTTGTAAAAGGATAAAAAAAAAAAAAAACAAAACCCCCTTGGGTGTTACACATAAAAACATTTTGTAAAACATAAGAAAATGTTCAGAAAGTAACACTTTGTGTGTTTCATTGTGTTTCATTTGTTCAGAGAAACCTTTTCCCTCTGCCCACGTTCCCAAATATCTGTTATGACTATCTTAAAAAGTTTTATGCCTTTTAGTTTTTCTTTGAATTACAACCAGTGATAAAAATGTTTATGAAAAATGTTTTTTTTGTTTAGTCAACAAATTTTTTTGTTCCCTATTTTATTACATTCAAACACATTTAGTTTTATTATGCTGGCAAAAAAGCAAAAAGGACAAGTGGTTGAATTTATATAATTTATTACATAATGTTTTTTAATATTTTAAGTGGACCTAAAAATTTTTTAAAAAGATGATCTAAATGGTGGCTTTGAGAAAAAAAAAGGAAAGAAACTAACATTCATAAATAATCATTTAAAATGATGGTTTTACTATTACATATAATTTTGTTTTTAATGTAAACTTAATAGTTTGTCATAACATTAAGTGTGATAAAATATGTCGGTTTGAAAAAATGAAAGGTTAGTTTTTAGTTCTGTTCTTTTTTTAAATGGTGTTCGAACAAAATATATAATAATATTCTTACCTTTTTTTATTATTATCAAAATGCGGTATTTGATTATTTGTAAGTTTTAATTATTAATGTGTTAATATCATTTTATAATTTGTGAATTATATACTGATTGCTGACGCTCACCGTAGTTCTAGAAAAATCCGTTAAAATTTAACAAAGAAAGAAAATTATTTAATTCGTTTTTTTTAGTAAAAATCACGTTTTACGCACTAAATAAAAGTTTATTTAAACACGAAACGTTAAAATTTTAACAAAGAGGAAAAAAAAACCCACAAAAATTAAAAAAATTGAATAACTAAAGTAATTTTAAGAGCGCGTTGAAAAAAAAGACCGAAACTCAAAGAAAAAAATTAATAATGGAGGAAAACAATGATACCAATTTCGGAAAAAAAAATTTTTTTCTAGAAAGCAAAAAAAAAAAAAAAAAAAAATGTCAACAACAAAATAAAAAAATTTTTAAATAATACAAAAAAAAAAATAAAATAATATAAAATAAGTCATTATGTCCTCTGCTTTCTTTTCTTTTTCCAATAATTAATAATTTACCTTTGTATTTGAAAATATTAATAATAATAATAATAATTTTTTATTAATTTATTCTGAACAAAAACTTTTTTTATGTAAAAAATTTTAAATTTCTCTCTCTCGTATTTATTATACAAAGTGAAAAGTATTATTAATGCTTTTATAATTGTTCAGTTGTTTTAACACCAAAAAAAAAAAAAAAAAAAAAGATGATAATAAACAAATAAAAAAAAAACCATGTATTACAAAACTTTTACTTTTTTTTTTATTTATATTCATTTAAATAATAAACTTTTCAATTTATATATATATAAATAAATTTTATACACACATAACTAATCAATAATTTATTTATTCTTTTTTATTAAAAAATGTTTAATATGTTTTTAAATAAAATTTAACATGATTATAATTTTAAAAAAAAAAAAATCAATAAAAAGAAACAAGATTTTAAAATCATAAAAATACCGAAAAGTTAAAAAAAAAAAAAAGAAGAAATAATACTAATTGATTAAACTAGAATTCATGATTAAAAATAAATAAATAAATAAATAAATAAATTTTCTTTTTATTTTTCCTTATTTTTTTAAGAAGGTTTATGGATTAGGTTAGTTATTTCGGCTTTTTCTTTCATTCATTTTTATTCGAGTTTTTGTTTTTACCTTAAAAAGTGAAACAAGGTAACAAACAATAAAAATTTCTCTTTTAAAAACATTTTAACTACAGCAGTAAATTTTTTTTCTAATTTTTTTATTACACCAGTGATATTATAACATAAAATCAACTGATTATTATTATTTTTTTTTTTGTAACTTTCTCGATATTCAAAATACCTATTTAGTTAATTTGATAAAAATGCAAAGTAATTAAAATTAATAAACAAGTATTCGAATTGAAACTGAATGATGGAAAAAAAATGAAGTATGTATGATATATTTTCATGTCGAATTGATTTTAATATAATTAAAAAGAAATCTCATGTGAACAATAGAAAAAAAGAATTTCTTTCTTTTTTTTTGTAATATGTAAATTAATTACTCCTGGTCATCTTTAATAACATATTAAATAACATTTTTTTTAAAAAATATGAACAATGGATAATAATTCGTGGGCCGTTCATAAAAGAAAAAAGTTTTTTTTTTTTTTTAAACAATGGTAAGTTTTCTTCATTTTTTTATTCTTCTTCTTCTTTGTTTTTTGTTTTATGTTCAAACTGGTTTATCTTTTTTTGTCCAAAAAAAAAAAAAAACAACATAGAAGTGAACGCACATGATGCCATTGTTTTTTTTTTATTTTCCACCCTGTTCGTGTATTACAAAATGAATGGAAAACAAAAAATTTATTTATTTTTATTTAAATTGAAATATAATTCGAAATTTCGAGAAACATTTCGTCATGTTTAAAATAATAATTGTGATGAAAAAAAAAAAAAAAAAAATTATATTTTTTATGACATATAATTAATTATTAATATTTTTCCTTTGAGTAAACATCACCATCACAACGCATTTTATAATTTATTATTATTATTATTATTATTATTAATAATATTTTATTACCGTAAAAAATTTATAAATTCGTTTTAAAAGTGAGTGAAATTTTCAAACCGTGACATAATAAATAATTTTCTTTTTTTTTTTTTAAAAAGAAAAATGAAAAAAAAAAAAAAAAACATTACGAAGTGAAAAAAAATTCATTAATGTTTGGCTATTGCATTAAAATAAATATAACTCAGATGTAATCTTTTAGTACTATTATTACTATTACTATTATAATCATTATCATTATCATTTTTTTTCCTTTTAAAAAAAAAAAAAACATTTGCATTGTTTGAGTAATAAAATTTACTTTTGATAATTATTTTTCTCATGCAATTTGATTTTGTTATTCACATTTTAATTACTAGAATTAAATTTCAAGGTTATTTATTGCTTTATAAAATTTTTTTTTTAAATCACTTATGAAAATTATTTATATTATTGTTTTAATTTTCTCTTTTTTCATTTTTATTTTATTTCCTCAAATGTTTTTTTACAGTGAATTTTACAGTACAGAAAAAAAGAAAAAAATTGTTTTTATTGTGATTCATTCTGTGAGAATTGAATCAAGGCAAATAAAAAGTATTGATTACTAGAAATATATCCAAAAACAAATTTGTAGTTTGAAAAACATTTAAATTTTTTAAGGGCAGACATTTTGTTTTGGGAAGATTGTAAAACTTAAAATTTTTATCCATTTTGTTTTGTTTTTTTTTTTTTTTTTAAAAATTAAAAAATTATTTTTTAATTATTTGTGTGTATTCATTAAACAATTAAATCAAGTTTTACAAAGTTTAAACTTGTTATTAAGTTAGGAATCATGTAAAAATAAAAAAAAAAAATTTTTTTTTGTTATTTTAAATGAAAAAAAAAAAAAAACCCAAGAATTATTTTAATCTCTTTTAAATTATCTTTTGTAAAACAATTAAAGTGCAAACACCTGTTTTTTTTTTCATATTAAGGTACGTTAACCTTATAAAAGTTTAAGCAATAACAGTTTTTTTTTGTTTTTCCATTAAAAATTTATATTTTCTCAAAAAATAATAATAATAAAATTTAACCGCGAATTTAAATAACGAAAGGATTTATTTTGATTAATAAAACGGAAGTCGATTCTTACCTAACCGTTTGTCTCGTAAACTCGTGGAAACATTTTATGTCTGATGGCCACGTTTTTGATAAAAATTTTAATAATTATTTAATAAAAGCCGAATTTAATATTTGTATTATTAATTTTTATAACGAGTTCAATGGCTAACGTATAATTTTTTAATTAATAAAACCTTAAAATTTCCTTTTAAAAATCAATCAAACATTAATGTAGTGATCTCAATGGTTTTTATCTTTCAGTTTGATCTTTACCTCGGGGTGCAGTTTGTGTCAATCGTGAAAAAATTCGTTTAAAAAAAAAATTGTTTAATAAGTTATGCGATAATGGTTTGTTTTTATAAAAAAAAAACGTAATATTTTACTTTTTAAATACTTTAAAATTATCATTTGAATACATTTTTATTTATTTAGATTATTTTTTTAGATGACCCGGCTAAGAAAAGCAGTCATTTCGGTTACAAACGTT
>NW_002987056.1:21674-23226 GCF_000006295.1 Pediculus humanus corporis | reverse complement strand
CAAAAAGGAGTAATTTTTTTTTCTCTATACAAAATTACTTAATTATAATTAGTTAAAAATTTATAAATTTAGAAAAAAAATAGTTTATCATCTGTTATTATTATATACTATTTATGTTAAATTATTTAAAATTTTTTTGTTTAAATTTTAAAATAATAATTCTTTCTTTTTATTATTTCAATTGTAAAACTTAAATACTATACAAAATTAACTTTCCCTAAAAAAAAAAAAAAAAAAAAAAAGAAGAAAAGAAGAAATTTTACACATGTACATGAATTTATATAATTTCATATCAAAAACCATTCATAATAATAATACTATTCTTTTATAAAAATATATTTTTTATTACCATAACAAATTAAAATTAATTTTTTTCTTTTTTTTTTATAATGATATTAACCAGTTTTTTCTTTTTTTTTATTTTAAATTGAAAAAGAAATTAATTATATAAGTATCAGTGATATTATCATCATTATGTATATTATGACTTGGTCTTTTTTTTAATTTTTTTTTTTTTAAAATAATCTTTTTAAATTAATGTAACCAAATTTCTTCCTCAATTTAAATTAATTAATTAAAATAAAAGATTTTTATTTTTTTTATTTATTTAAATGTCAATTTTTATATTATTACACATTAGTTTTATGTATTTCCATGTATTTATTACATAAACTCTGTGTTTATGTACATATTTTATTATTTTACACAGTAATAATAATCAATAATTATTAATTGTTTTATGTTTAACTATTTTTATTTATTTCAGTCATCACAAATAATTATTTGAAGAGAAAAATTTTAAGTATTTTATATTGATGGGTTGCTTTTTATGTAATTAAATAAGGAAAACACTCATAAAATAATATTTTGTACACTTTACCAACAATAACAACAACAACAACAAATGTTCATTGTTATTATTATTATTTTTTATTTTAGTGTTATGTTTTCATGTAAACAATTCAATGTTTCAAAACAAAATGTTTTTTTTTTTTTTTAATTCAATAACAAAAAAGATTGCAATAAAATTAAGTACATAACAAAAAAAAAAAAACCAAGGAAATAAATTTGAACCCAAAAAAAACTAATATTACTTATAATAATAATAATAATAATAGAATTTAAGAAAAGTAATTTAAAAAATTGATCCATTTATTTGTTTTTGTTGTTGTTGTTATTTTAAATCTAGATTTATGGGAAATAAAATTTGAAAAAAATTTTTTTTTTTTTCCATGTCATTGTGTTGTATTATATTGTTGTAAAATTTTTCATTGTGGTTTGATTTGGTCGCATTACTAATTCTTTTAACTTTATTACATATAAACTCGATTTCATATTTTTTTTTAATCAACTTTTATAATAATAAAAAAAAAAAAAAAACAAAAATACGTTTTTTTTTAAAGCAGTAGCCATCAAAATTCAACAACAACAAAAAAAACATGGCCATTAAAAACAAAAAAATAAAAAAATACAGTTATTTTCGATTCGCATCTAACTTGCATACATATATATATATTTATATATATATCGTTTTTTTAGGCAAAGGCTAAAA
>NW_002987056.1:19423-21009 GCF_000006295.1 Pediculus humanus corporis | reverse complement strand
ATAATAATAATAATAATAATAATAATAATAATATAATAAATTATTTGTAAAAAAAAAAAAAAAATGTTTAAATTTAGGTAATTTTTTTTTTTTGGTGTTAAAATCTGACGGATGAACCTCAAAAAAGTAGCAAGAACGTGTTAAGTGAGAGTTGATGGCATGTGGGAGATTAAAAGAAAAGTGATCAACACATGAAAAAAAAAAAAACAGGATAAAATATAATTAAATTTTTAAGCGTGCCTAAAAATTTTTTCTTTTTAAAAGTAATTACTTTAAAAAAGGAAAGAAGTTATTACTGTAATACTTATTTATTAATAACAACAATTTTCATTTATTTATTACTATTTTGAATTGTTTTCTTAAATGTTTTTGAATTTTTTTTTAATATAATGAAAAACAACATTTATTAATTTATAATTCAAAGTTATGATTCTTATTTTAATAATGAATTAAATGATTTGAGATTTTTATCAAGGTAGTAAATTGAAAATTGTAAAATTTTTTATTACCGTTAACAAAATTAATTCTTTTCAAATAAATATACAATAAATTAATGAGAAAAAACAATGCACGCTTAACAAAATAAAAAAAAAAATATTGTTAAAAACATTAAAAGTAATTTTTTAAAAATTTAATTATTAAGTAATTTAATTACTCTTATCTAAGAATAATTCTTATTATTATTTTGTTCGCTGAACATCTTTAATTCGTAATGTTTTCAACTAGTTTAAAATAATAATTTATTTTAAAAATATATATGTATAAGTATCGCGTTTAAATTTTTTTTATTAACGCATAAACCATGTTTATTAATGCGTTTTTTACATAACAATGCATAACTGTATATGTAACTCATTAACTGTTACGTTTTTTTTTTAACTAAAACAAAATTTAAACAGTAATCAATACAGTTTATTACTTTTTTTTTTTTTTTTGTACTTATTTTTTCAAGCGTTTCTAGAGTTGATTAGATGTAAAAAAAAAAAAAAAAAATGTAATCAATCTTAATTTTTTTTTGTTCCAAATAGTTTTCTACTTAGCATATGCGTAAAAATATTTATGTATATTAATATTTATACATAGGTACACATAATTCTATATTATGTATTTTAAATAAACTTGTAAGGTTTTTTTTAATATTTTTTCGATTCGATAATCTCGTACAGGTTGTTGCAAATACCAATAAATATTATTATTAATTTTATTAATTAATTTTATTTAATTAATAATAACTTTCGTTTTTTTTTTTTTTTTTTTAAATTTATTTTAATTTGTTTTTTAAAAAAAATTTTAATTTTTAAAACGTTTTCTCAGAAAATTATCATTAATAAATTAATAATAATATTATTAAAATTTAATTATAATTTAACCCAAAAAAAAAAAAAAAAAAAAAAAACAAAAACATAAAAAAAATAGAAAGTAATAATTAACACATCATTAAAAATTAATTTTTTTCTTTTTCAAACGAAAAGTAGAAATTTAAAATTTAAAAAAAAAAAAAAAAATTACACGGTTCGTTTTTTTTTTTTTTTTTTTTTTTTTTTTTTATTACTTTGCTATTTATTACTAATAAAAAAAAAAAAAAA
>NW_002987056.1:18848-19403 GCF_000006295.1 Pediculus humanus corporis | reverse complement strand
GTAGTTATTTAAAAAAAAAAAAAAAAATATTTTTATTAACAATCTTGAAAATTTAGAAAGCCGGCCATTGAAATGATCAATTGGCAACAAGTTTTTTTTTTTTTTTTTTTTTTAAAAAAGTGTCAGTTTTTATCATCTTTAACGCTTTTTTAATTATGTTTATTTATTTTTTATTCGCGCATATTTTTTAGTTTTTTTTTTTCCTTTTTAATCAAAAATTTAGAAAATATTACCACTATTACTACTACTACTACTATTATCATTATTATCTTTATTAAATTTTAAATAGTCAGTAAATAACGAGATAATGTAAAAGTTGTTGTTCGTTTACACGTCAAATGGATGCTAGTTTTGTTTAAAAAAAAAAAAAAAAAAAAAGTAGTAATAATTTTAATCTTCCTAATCATTCTACTAAAATATTCGCGTTTTTTCATCGTGTGATTTTTCAAAAAAATATGAAAGGGGTATATAATTAAATAAAATGAAATTAAATTGAAAAATTTTAAGTTGAGAGAAAAAAAACGAAAACGAAAACATCCCCGAAACAAAAAAAAC
>NW_002987056.1:16296-18204 GCF_000006295.1 Pediculus humanus corporis | reverse complement strand
CAAAAAAAAAAAAAAAATTAGCGAAAATCGTGTAAATTTTCAAACAGAGAGGAAAAAAACAAAAAAGACGACAAATACAATAACACCTCATTATTATTATAATTCGTGCACGCATATGTTATTCGTAAACGCATACGCACTCACGCACTCACGCACGCACTCACGTACGCAGTAGTAATTTTCATCACATTTGAACTTGATTGAAAAAATTTTTTTTTTAAATTTCACGCGGGAATTTTTTACTTTTTTATATCAAATTTTCTATTAAGATAAACGTACACCGTGTAAACGTTTCCATTTTTTTTTTTTACCATACGTAAATTTTTTATAAAAATGAAATGAGTACCTGATGAAATTTTCGGGTAACCTTAAAAAAAAACTTATAACAGCCAATCAACACCGATAAAATAAAAAAAACCGTAAAACGTGCCTGATTTTAAAAAAATTGAAATATTTGATCGTGAATATTTATTTCGAAAACATAACAACAAATCAGAATTAATTTTAAAAAATAATAATAAATTTTATTCAAAGTAGAAAATTTTCGAGAATCGTACTAGAAAATTGTTTTTTTAAAAAAAATATATAATATTACATACAATCCGAAAAATAAAAAATAAGATGGTGGGTAGTTTGTTTAACATCATCATTTTTTTTTTGTTGTTGTTCGGTTTTTTGAATTTGCCTCGGGATTTTTGACCTTTAACATTTTTAACTATTTATAAAAATAAACCAAAAACAAAATAAAATTGAGGGGTTGCAATCCGAAAAAAAAAAAAAAGTCGTGGAATAGAAAAATAAAATTTAATAGACATTTTTTATTATTATTATTATTATATGGGTAAGAACTGAGAAAAAAAATAATTTTTTTTTTTTTTTTTTTTTTTTACTTCGTTTCGTTACGGTCTGGAGAAGTATTAAGAGAGAGAGAGAGAGAGAGAGAGAGAAAGGGGGAGAACTGCTGGAAAAAATAGAAAAAAATTATATGTAATTTTCTTTTACCAAAACGTATCGCGTATTCAGTTGCGGATGGTGGTGAATAAAAAAAAATTTTTTTTTTTTTTTTTTTTCAAATCTCGAGTCTGGAACGGATCGATTTGTTTATTAAAATTTTTATTTAATTAAAAAAACTTATGAATGACACTAGGATCGATAGGAAAATTCGTACAGACGACAACGATTTAAAAAAAAAAAAAATAAAATAAATTTTATTTTGTACCATTCATTGACCAATCAATCAACCTTTGTTCGTTTACTTTTTTATAAATACACATGCCAATTTCTTTTCGGTTCGGTAATAATAATAATAATATGTTGGCATGGATTTATATATAAATTTACAAAACTTACTCTCTCGTTGAGCAAAGGCTAACTTTTAAAAATAATTAAAAACATATTTTAATTAATAAATAAAATATTTACGAGTAATAATTAATAAATTATTTTTTCGCGAATTATTATTATTATTATTATTATTATTATTATTATGTTTCGGTTTTCTATGTTAAAAATAAGAAAAACTTTTATTATTATTATTATTTTTTTTATTCAAGTATAAAAACTTTCCATTAATATGAATAATATAGTAATAATAATAGCAAATTATTGATTTCAATACTCTCGCAATTTATCTCTCTCTCTCTCTTTCTCTGTCTCTCTCTCTCTCTCTTTCTTTCTCTCTTTTTTTTTTTAAATCGAATTGTCATTTGTATTCGCCATTTCTTTCTTTCTTTTTTTTTTAAAGTTTTCAAATAGAAAACAAGAAAGTTTTTTTTTTTTTTTTTTTTTTTTTTCATTTACGAAAAGTTGAAAATTATTATTATTATTATTATTTCCTTCTTATTCGAGTAGCGAAATTTTTAGTGATAATAATACTAATAACGTCGTTACTGATATTACATATGTATA
>NW_002987056.1:2848-15771 GCF_000006295.1 Pediculus humanus corporis | reverse complement strand
ATAAATTTTATTACGATCGATATTTTTTTTTTCCTTATGAGATTACGCGAGTCAATATTTTTTTATTATCATTATTATTATTATTATTATTGTCGTTATTACATATATACATAACTGAATTCCGATTAAATATTATTTAAGAATGTAAATTTTTTTTTTGAAAATAAATTTTCAGATTTACTCGACTTTTACGCTGTTTTTTTTTTTTTTTAAACATTAAATGACGTCAAGTTTTTTTTATGTTTTTTTTTTCCGATAAAGAGTAACAACGTGAGCAGATTAATAAAATAATTACAGGTTTTTATTTTTCTTTATTATTTTAATATTAAAATATATATATATATATATATATATATATATTTGACTAAATGTCCCGAAGGGGGCAAATAAAAAAATGTACATATTTATATTAACTTCTGAATTACATTGACTACAATAATTAATTTTCAAAAAAAAAAAAAAAACATGAAAAAAAGGAAAGGCATGGGAAAATGCCAGGAGGGATTAAATAGATAATTTACTTAAAATCACCGAAAAAAAAAAACGCCCTTAAATATTTATTTATTTATTTATTTTTTTAAAACGTTTTTTTTTTTTTATCGATTATGGTCGAAAACGTAGGAAAAAAAAAAGGAATTTTTTTTTGACCTTTTGTCACCTTGAATCTTCCATATTTGTTTTTTTTTTTTTTTTTTAAAATTAAAATATTTTTCTTAAAGGTTGATTGGTTTTATGGCAAACGTTTTGATTTTAACTTGGAAAAAATAAATAAATTAAATAAATTAAATTATAAAAAAAATTTATCATATTACAATCAAGTTCGATCTAAGGTGATCGAGGTGAATGTTCTGCCACTACCGTATCATTATTATTATTATTACTATTATTCATTCACGAAAAACCCGGGAAAAAAATTACCTTGTTTCGTTCATATTTGAAAAAGTTTAATAATCTGTTTTCAAAGATTTAAATGAAACAAGTTGGAAAAATTTGTTTTAATTTTTTTTGTTTCTTTTCATAACATTGTAAAAGTGAAAATTTTTTTTTTTTTCCCCTCCCCGATTATTATTGGAATTCAGTTATTTTTTTTTTTTTTTTTGGCGTGCATTTAAAATTACAGGTATATTTCAATTTTAATAAACCTTATTACTGATAATAATCATAGATACGATTTAACGGAAACCATTATTAAAAAAAAAAAAAAAAAAAAAAAAACTCGCAAACAGTTGCAATTTTTAAAAGCGTTGGAGTAAAGCAATAAAAAAAATAAATTATTAACAATTGAAAATTTATTTTTTTTTTTTTAAATGTTTTCAGTTATTAATTAATGAAAATTATTATTAATAAAAAAATAGGCAAAAAACTTCACTTTCTGCACGAAACAGTTCATTCGGTCATGCCTCAAGTTATAATTTTTTTTTTTTTATGCCACCATATGTCTACCCAACCGCAAAAACCTCAAATCCTTTTGGAATTTATTATTATTATTATTATTATTATTATTTTGACGGTGTTTTCAACATTTATGAAAAGGAAAAGAACTGTTATGCGAAGAGTCGAGCAAACCTCACCTTAATGAACTTTTTTTTTCTTTTAGAGGGTATCTCAGTTAGTCACCGCAACAACTTCCTCATTAAAGAATAATCATAATTATTATACGTTTACTTCTGCTTTTTTTTTCCAGGTGTGTTCGAGAAAAAAAAGAAAAAAACTACTCGACTGAACGCGAAGGGAATTCTGTCGAAATCTGTAAGTTTCTTTCTTTTATTATTTTTTTAATTTATGTTTATTTTGTCGGACGATAAGTATTGTTAACAAAAAAAAAAAAATGTTCAGGAAGAGAGTGAGTCGGTTGGTATTTGTGTTGAGCAAACATATTAAAAAAAAAAACAAAGTTTTCTAATGGTCAATGACAGAAACATATTTTAAAAAAATTTAAATAATACGAGAGAAAAAAAAAAGGTTAGTTTACTCGGTACTTAAAAAATTACGTTTAACATAATTACTGTTTGTTTGTTTGTTTGTTTTTGCCAAACTTTTACGACGATCGGTCAAGTTTTTTTCTGTTTTTTTTTTAAATGTGTTCTTTTGGTTTGTGTCAGTCAACCGTAGGGGGGGGGGAAATTGTTTGTCGACTCTTCTTCGTTTGTATAAATTTTTTTGTTGTTTGAACGAAAACAAAAAAAAAGTGAAAATATTTTTTTTTAGTTTCTTCCTCTTTGTTTTGTTTTGCTTTCACAGTTACGCTTAGAGTTTTTCTGCCATAATTAAATAAAAAAAAAAAAAAAATTCATCATTTTGCACTTTCATTGTGTGATGATTACAGAATTTTTTTTTCGACACGTTAAATAATTATTTAAAAAAAAAATTTTTTTATTACGTGTTTTTTTTCTAAAAATCGTTTTCGAATTATTATTATTATTTTTTTAAAACAAAACTATCTTCGAACGATGTAAATCGTAGAAAATCTTTTTTTTCTTACTCGATAATCCAAATAGATTAAAAAAAAAAAAAAAATTTTTTTTTTTTAAAAGGAGAATCACGAGAAAAATGGCATTTAAATTGTGGCAATTTAAATAAATATATATATATATATATATATATATATATATATATATATATATATATATATATATATATAAATAAGAAAAAAAAAAAAATTTTATCTAAATTTACTTTTCGGTATTTGTTCTAAATTAAAAAGTAAACATATAAAATAATACCGCCATGACAGTTTTTTATTTTTTTTTTTAAATGAAAAAAAATTGAATTTTTTTTATTTTTAAATGCCGTTAAAATGTGAAACGATAACTTTAACAGTTATTCATTGAACGTGATAGACAGAATAAGACTACAATAAGATGACGTAGATGTGGACAATAATAATAACGACGACGACGATGACGGGAAAGATGTTGATTGTATGAAAGATGATGATGATGATGATGATAGATGTTGTTGTTGGTAAAAAACAAAAATGGCAACAAACGTTCGTTCAAGTGTTATTGATATTTAAATTTTTTATATTTGCATCGTACGGGAAAATAAAAATTACATGCGGTTACACATAAAAAAAAAAAAAAAAATATTTATAATCATAATTTTTGTTAAGTTCTCGTGAAAGGTATTATTTGATACCGATGTATAAATTGTATGTGTTAACCATAACTTCTTCGATTTTGCTGTTTTTCCTGGGCGCGTGACGTCATTTTAAATTTATAAAAAAAATATATATAAATACAATCAATGGGCAAAAGTTTGTATTATAATTTTTATAACCGGTTAGCAGTTTTTTTTTTTTTTTTTTTTGTCCCGTTAAGCTATTAAATGTCTATCATAAAATGTGCCACCAACAAAACTTTACGACTCGATATTTATTTTTTGTTTTTTTTGTTTTTTTTTTTTCTCCCATAAATCATATTAAAAAAAAAAGTTTTTTGTTCGATTAAAATATGCTGCAAAGGAGCTTGGTTGTTAATTATACTCGCTAAGAGTAAAATGAGAAAAAAAAATTTTTTTTTTTTTTTTGTTTACATGTAATTTAAATATTTAAATGCCAACTATTTTCTTTTTTCTATTATTCTTAAAAGTAATTATAATAATGATGATAATAATAATAGGAAGTCGGATAAAGAAATTAGTCAAACTTTTCGTTTTTTTTTTTTTTTTTTTTTTTTGACTGGCTAGTGATTTAATTTTCGATACTAAAAATTTTCTTATTCGTTTGTTTTTTTTAAAATAATTAATTACTTTCAATTAATTTGTTAGTCAAATATTTACAAAATATTACGATAAGTTATCAAAAAATTAAAAATAATAATAATAATAATAGAAAAAATTTGGTTTTTACCTTTTTACGAAAACTTTTCGATTTTCATCACAAATTATTAATTTGTTTTGTGATAGTAACAACCATAAAAAAAAAAAAAAATTTTTTTTTTTTTTCGATAGATAATTAATCACATAAATCACGATTGTTGTAAACACTGCACTTAATTCTATTTAAAAAAAAAAAAAAAAAAAGTAAATAAATAAAAGGAAGGGCAAACACCTTAAGCTCCTTGAACACAACAAGGCACGCGACTAAACTTGAATCCAATGCAACTCGGTACATTGTTTGTGGTACCCCCCCCCCCCGTCGTATACACATCTCGGAGGCTTTCTAATTCTCAGGTATGGAATAGCGGTGAAAAGTTGAATTACTTTACGAAACGCGTTGAATAGTTCTAGAAAAAAACGTCAGGGGAAAGTTGGCGCTACCTGCTTGAAATTAAATTTTTTTTCTCGAAGACGTTACGTTCGACATTTAATTACTATTACGTGTAAAAACTATATCGTGTGTTATTATTATTATCATTACGTATTTTTTTTTTTTTTTCACGATAAAATCGGAAATTTTTTATAAAATTATAATTTTTACTTTCCTTTTCGTTTTTAAATAAAAAAATCTGAAATGTACAAAAATTATGATTGACAAGTGTGTGAAAAGGCAAAAAAATTACAGACCACACGTGCAAATGTAATTTTCTTACGCTATAATTAACTTAGGAATCGATTATAATTAAATAACGGAACGGTCGGTCGTCATTAATGTATTTGTCACGGTGTTCAGAATTCCATAATTAATGCGTAAAGAAAAAAAAATTTATTTCACGGCAATTTTTTAAAATTTAAAAAAAAATTTTTTTTTTCGGGCTCGAACAAATTTCTTGGTCGATTTGAAAATTTTTTATTTATATTCTATTCGTTTTGCCAACTATATCAGATGTCGGCATCATCTTTACTTTTGCGTAATTTGCAATTTATTATTAAGGCGAACATTAACGATTTCATCTGATTCGATTAATGTTAGCGTTAGGTGATAATTGAACGCGTAACTAAACCGTTGAAAATGTTTTTTTAACAGTGGGGGCGGAGAGGGTCGTTCCCCTCTGAAAATGAAAGAGTAATAAGTTCAGCGATGAACAAAATAAGATTTCTTATGTTTCTGTAATTGATTGCTTGCAAGTTGCTGTATTCGATAGAATTGTCAATGTGGAAATGAAAAGAGTTTGGTTTTGAAATGGTATTATCCATAATCCGAGCGAGTTTCTGTTAAATTTTAGGAAGAGGTTGTTGTTTCGTAAGATATCTTCATAACTGTCATTTTATCTTTCTTTTCGAAATTTATGTTTTGTTGTTTTATGTGAAAGTATTTTGTAATAATTATGTCGTCGTGACGGTATCGTCGTAGGAAAGTTAAAAATTTTTTTAATTGCACTATTTTTTAAAATTCTTTTGTCTTGTAATGTTTACCTTATTACCTTTTGAAATAATTGATTTTATTTTTGCAAATGAATTGATTTTATTATTATTATTATTTTTAAAGAAAAATTGTGCGGTCTTCTTATTCCACAATGATTATATTTCATTTTAATCAATTTCAAAAAATAATATAATTCAATTAATCAAAAAAAATTTTTTTAAAAGATAAATAATAATAATAATAAACTGAAAAAAAATCTCTGTTAACAGTTTCGTTCTGTTGTATTATCATTTCAATGATGCATCAATTGTTTTTGCATTGTGAATTTTTAATTTCAAAATTGACCTTGAATTCGAACCTTAAAGTTACATATGTATTGAATGTAGCACGTGTTAACATTTAAAAATACCATTTACCGCAGTCGCAATATACGATATGTATACGATTGAAGGTAGCGACAAACATGATCAAGTCGGTACAATGAAGGAGTGAAAAACAGGTACGATATACTTTTCGGACTCTGATGGTGTGTGTACCTTGCTGCGCCACCTCCATTTAGTACCGATTTGAGTACCTGATTGTACCTTTTTTATCAAGTGATAATGTTTACGAAGAGGTACAACTATGAAATACACTTGACTTGCTAAACAATAGTAATCGTGCCTGAATTGAAAAATAACGGCGTAACGTATATGCAAAACAGAGAATATTAACGCAAAAGAATTTAAATCGTACTCCATAATGATTTAAATGAATGAATATGCATAAGCTTAACATGATATGAAAATTTTTTCACCTTGCTATTTAATACCTGCCTGCAAATTAACCGAACCTGTAAACTCAGGGAATTTTAAGATGACTGGCAATTAGTAGTTTTGTATTACCGAGCCGTACTTTTTTTTCTTACATCGTGTATTATTTTATGTAATTTGAAGTTTTAAATAAACTTTAAATAACATACGAAAAGGAAAAGAATAATTAACTTCTAAAAATTCTCGAACAAATTGCACGAGGGCGTCACGTTTAAAAGCATAGTAATTGAATTCAGGTTCGGATTGTAAAAAAAGAAAAAACCTGTCAGATAAAAAAGCAATAATAATAATAATAATAATAAAAATCGTTATTTATCATATATGACGGTTAAATTCCTTTATTTGAATTGTAAATTATAAATTAAAAGTAATCGTTTTAAATTGATTAAAGTGTCTT
Organism: Pediculus humanus corporis; assembly: GCF_000006295.1. NCBI lineage: Eukaryota > Metazoa > Arthropoda > Insecta > Psocodea > Pediculidae > Pediculus > Pediculus humanus. The sequence continues at coordinate 9,317 of NW_002987056.1, read as the reverse complement.
AACATTTTTCGTTTGCGATTATTATATATAAATTTAACCAATCCGTAACTGTTAAATACGACCTTCGTAAAATGTTACCGGTTGAATGAACATGTTTCGTCACGCGGTACAGGTAAAACCTAAACCGAAACCTGTTTTTTTCTTTTTGTTAAACATTTCTTCGAAAACATGTTTGCCTGATGGATTTTACATGTTTAAAATCTGTTTTGGTGGCGCTGAAGCGTCTCACTGAACTCAGGCACTCATCCATTTTTACGATGGGGGTTCCGACGTGCCATCTGGTTTTCGTTCGTGGCATAAACAAAATTCGTTACGCTTCTCCGATCGTTTTTTCTTTATATATATATTCTCAATGTTTCATTTTAAAAAAAAAAAGGGAAAAAAAAATTGAAAAACCGTTTATTTACGCGTTATCGAAAATTTCACTCGTCGCACGGATAAAAATTTTTATTCAGGTACAACACGACGACGATTACACAGGTACCTATACAGTCGATAGAATTTCAAAACTTCTCTACATTATATTACCCTAATTGATGGAAATCAATGGGGAGTCAGTTACGTTTTTGACAGAAGGTACAAAGGAAAAAAAAAAAAGGAAAAAAAAATTTTATCACCCGTTTGCTACTGTTTATTTTTTTTTTTTTTGTAGGCGCGATGACATTTGACATTTTTTCTTACACACTTAATTCTTTTTTGTTTTTTATTTATTTATAAATAACGTATTATTTTATTATTATTATTATTATTATTAATTTTTAACACGTGCTTACGTAAAATTTAATGCAGGAAAAATATTTGTTTCTGGTGTACGATTGGTTATACTAATCGATAAATTAAATTGATTTAATGTTTATGACAATATAACGGAAAAGGAAAATCATTCTCTTTGTAAGACGTTTTCTTTTTTTTTTTGGGGGGAGGGGGGGCGAAAGAGAGTATTTAAAAAATTAAAATTTAGTTTTGTTTTTGAAATTATTGTTTTTTAAAGTAAATAATCGAAATTCAAAATTAATTAGGGTTGTAAATACTTATACATAAATGATTATGTCAATTACACGTGGATTTTATTGTTTTGGAAAAGTTTAAAAATATAATACGCGGATAAATTTAAGAAAAAATTGAAAATTTTGAAAAATTATTTAAATTAATAAATGATTTTTTACACTTTGGTAGTATAATGAGAAAAAATATTCAAATTACTAACGAATGAATTAATGGAAAGGTTATTAAAAAAAAAAAAAAAAATTAAACAATATGTCCGACGAATGAAAACAAATGTTTAAAACATTATTCGGTGTCATGACAGTTGATGGAAGTTTAAAACAAATTTGGCATAATTTTTATTGTTGATATTCAAATAATAATAGTTTTTGGTTTTAAGTTAATACACTTAATAAGTAATTTGTTTAAAGACCGTTGATTTACATTTAATACTTTCGATTCTGGATAATTTTTTTTTGTAAGATTATTTCCATCGTGATTTGTGTGTTAAAAATGAGTAAAAAAAAAAAAAAAAGTCAAAAAGGAAAAAACATAAAGGAGTGTTTTTGTGTGTGTGTGTGTGTGTGTGTGTGTGTGCACGCGTGTTTAAAAACATAAAAAAACATAATAAAATAAAAAAATAAAATGACGTAAGAATTTAGTTGTCCGTGACAAAGTGCAGGGTGAGCGAGCGTTTACCTGACACTCACTTGGCACAAGTTCAAGAGCAGGTGGTTTTTTTTTTTTTTTTTCTATCTGGGTACGTACCATTCCAAAACAGGTATCCGACCACACTATTATTAATATTTATTTTTTCGTCGGACTCCAGCAACGGACTTCTTTTTTATTCTTATTACTTGATAAACTTGGGTTAAATCATTGCTCTGGAGAAAAGAAAAATTCCTCCATTAACCGTGCAAACTTTATTCGATTCAAAGAAATCTATTGTGTCCCCCGATAATTAAGACAGAACCGCGGTGGGGTCTTGATATATATTAAAAAAAAAAAAAAAGAAAAAAACTCGAGTTCCAAAATTTTTCTCCAGCAAGTTAAAACTTTCAAACGGGTACCTATTAAAATCTCTTAAACATTATAGTTAGCTAGTAGAATTGGTACCATTGTTCGATCTAGAGGAAACAATTTTTACTTCTTTTGCGAAAACTTGTTTTTTTCTTCTCTCTCTCTCTCTCTCTCTCTCTCTACTCCGAAGAAATATAATTTTTCTTTTTTCAATATAATAATATTAATATAAATAAAACTAAACGTTCACGTTTTTATAATTCGCTGATAAGTTATCAATAATAAATTGTATAAGGTACCTTAATTCACGTGCTTATTTTTATTATTTATTTATTTATTTATTTATTTATTTTTTTTTTAGTCACGGGTTCCAGTTTTTTTTTTCCATTTTACAAAACGCTCGCGTTGCGCGTATACTTAACATTTTAGATTCGTCATTTTTTTTTCGTAAATTAATTATTGTTATTATTATTATTTTCTTGTCGTGCGAGTGTTAATTATAACACTTTTTATAAAAAATATACTGTCCAGTGACATTCCAGTAAGGGAAATGACATTTCCAGCGTGACATTTTTTTTTTTAAAAAATATTTACTGATATTATTTGAAGGGTGTTAAAAGGAAATGTCGTAATGTTATCAAACAAATCAAAAAACAAAATTGCTATAATAATTATTAATCAATTAATTATTATTAATTATTATTAATATTATTATAAATCAATAAATCAATAAATCGATTATAAATAATATTGCCAGTTTAAAAATCACGAGAAAGTGACGTGTAAATAATATTTGTAATTGTTAAATCGTATCATTTAAAAATTAAATTGCATAAGGTAAGGTACCCGAATCGGTACCTAAAATATTTTAAAAGCAAAACGAAAAAAAAACGTATTGAATGACGTCATAATTTTATTTAATTCTCTTCTGCTTTTAAAGAAGAAAGAAAGAAAGAAAAGAGAATGAGTCGTTATGATGACGTCGTAAGACTCGACGAACCGGTCGGTCGGTCGGTCGAGCCTGAAACGAACACGTAACGAACCTGAATGAATATCGTTTGTATGATTCTTCGTTTACTTTTTAAACGAATCCTCCATCGTTTTCTGTTTGTCTGATAAAATAGGTTTAAAAAATCAATACTAATCGGCATTTTGTTGATTCCCGATTCGTCGTTTGTGGTAATCATTATGTGTTACCCGGTACGAGGATGACGGACAAATGATGATGATATGATGATGATGATGGACATTTGAAAATGAAATAAGGTAAAAGTTTTATTTTCGAATGCGGTTAAAGAGAATGAAAGAAGAGAGTGAGCGAGTGAGTAAGGAAGGAAGGTTAATCGTTTGTTGTTGTTGTTGTTGTTTTTACTCTCTTCTTTTATCGTTCCCTCTCTCTCTCTCGTTACTCTTCTTCCATTTATTCTCCCTCTTTTTCTTTTTTTTTTTCTTCTTCCACTTCTTGATTTTTATTTTCGTTCCGTTATTTATTATTGTGAATACGATAATTAATATGGCGGTCATTTTAATATTGACAACGAAACAGAAGAGAAAGAGTACCACCGATCTATTTTACTGTATTTATTAAGGTATCATCAAAATTGGAGGTTCGCGTCTCTGATGCTCGATAATTTTCAGGTTTCCCGATAGATGTCATTACTTGTCTGGTTTCGTTTTTGTTTTACTTTTTATTCGTAAAAACATCTGATGGTGATTGTTATTACTATAATTATTTTCGTGGAACGTTTTTCGTTTTTTTTTAACCGTCCAGTCGCGAACAAAGACAAAAATTAGTAAAGAAAGAGAAAAAAAAATCGCCCGAATGTTTGAATTCACGCGAATTGTAATTAAATCAAATCGAAATGACGTGGTGCGGGGGAGGTACAATAAAAAAAAGTTTTTAATATTATTTTTTTTACAAAAACTTCAATCGAAAAATTTTTGGCAAACGTTTGACGAAATATTTTAATCTCGTAATTTTTGACAGAGTAAGGACATTTTTTTTTTTATTAAAAAAAAAAATTCGTACCTTAAAAAAAAAAAAAAACTTTAAATTATGTCAAAACAAAGCAAATTTTTTTTTAAAACAAAAAAGGTATAATGATTTCGAAATCATCATTATTATATCTTTTTCATTTTCTTTTTCACGGTCTTAACAAACAGTTTGCTCAAAAAAAGAAAAAAAAAATTAGGTACAATATTAACGCGAATTAACCATTAAAAAAGTCCATAATTACCGCATTTTATCATTATTATTCCGGATAAAATAATTAATTAATAGGTTTTTTTTTTTTTTTTAATTATCAATTAACAGTACGAACGAACGAACCAACGAACGAAAGAAAAAATTAAATCCACTGGATTTTTCCATAAATAAAAAAAAAAAAATTTTTTTTTTTTTTTTTAATTATTGATTGATTATGTATGAAGGTTTCGTGAACCGGCAAATAGTTGAAAAACGAGTTTTTTTTTTATGGGGTCCGCTCGAAGTGAAAAGAAATCAATTAAATATAATTGTATTGAATTTTTTTGTTGTTGTTGTTGTTGCCATTTGTTGATAAAAACATTAATCAAAATGATTGTAAAACGATTTGTCATTTATTTACTAATATTAATAATAATTAAAAGGTTTACATAATTTGTTACGGTAACCATATCGCACCTCAAGGAATGTTAACAATAATAATAATAATAATAATAAAATTCGGTTGACGTAGTAAATGCATGTTTTATGTAAATAGACTTAATCGAACTTCCGGTATGAAATTTAACATTACTTTTACTCGCCGTGAAATATTACCATATAGAACATCTATTTTTAAAAGGGTTCCCATTATTATCATTATCATTATTATTATTTTTTACGGTTTTAATCATTTGGTTAAAACCGTTTTTATGTTACAAAAAAAAAAAAAAAAAAACATTTACTTTAATTCGAAGTATGTTAGATAAATATGGTAAAAGGTATTTTAACGCGATTCTTTTTTTTTTTTTATATATATTAATTGCAAAAAAAAAAAAAGTAAAACTCGAACGTAATTATTATAATATAAAGTGAATGGAAAACAACATAAATAAATAAAATTCCAAGCCTTTTTTATTTATTTATTATTTTTATCGAGTAATAATAATAATAATAAATATTTCCGTTCGTTCGTACAAATTACGAATATATATTGATTTTATTTCGTTTGAAGAATCGGAGAAAAAAAAAGTATAAATTAAGAGCGATGTTGTTGTTGTTGTTGTGCTTATTATTATTATTATTATTATTATTATTATTATTACTTTTTATTAATAAATTTTTTGTCAGGAATTTTTTTTTTTTTTCCTCTTCTTGAGTCAAACCTGAAACACGAGTTTTTCACATTCGGATTTCTTATGTTTTTCTTTTTTTTTCCTCTTAAAAAAAGTTATAAATTTATTCGTGTCGTAGTGGACTGTTACCCCCCTCAAAAAAAAAAAAAGAAAAATGTTTTTTTTTTTTTACCACCTCCCCCCCAAAAGAAAATGAATAAATAAATAAAAACGAAGCGATTAAAAAGGAATTAATGTCAAAATTTATGTATTTTTCTTTTTTTCGCGAGGGGGAGGTGGGGTGGAATTCCCGCCATTTTTAAAATTTTAAAAATAAGGATAACGTTTTTTTTTTATGACGTCACGAAATTTTTAGGTACTAAAACTATAACTGGAAGATTGTTGACACGTCGCGGGGTCAATAACAAAAAACCGTATTGTTATCAGTTCGCAAACTCTGATACCTGATTCTGTACTTTGTGATTCGGGTATTGTACGAACCGTCGGGAAAGTTTTATTCCAAGAGAATTGAAAATGAAATAACTACTTCCGGTTTTATTTTCCGATTGTAAAAAAAAAAATTTTGAAGGAAAATTATTCCAAATGAGTTTGTGACACTTTTCAAAATTCGATGCGTAATTGAAATTCGTAATTGATTTTTTTATTTTTTTGATGGAAAGAAAAAATAACGGGGAGGCGGGCGGGCGCGAAGGGGGGGGGGTGCAAAAGGGTAAAAGGTTAAGAAACCATGAGAAAGAAAATTCTCATCACGTTATAACGGTGTCAAATGTTACAGGAAGTCAGTTATCGCGAATGAATTTAAAATCATTAAATAATTTTAATTTCGTACATTTTTATTTTTATTTTATTTTACATAAAATAAAATAATATTTAAAAAAAAAAAAATGTAAACAACATCCGGCATCATCTCATCATCGAAAATTGTTTTTTTTTTTTTTTTTTTTTTTTTTTTCTCAAAGTCGAAAACCACTTTGAATAACGATAATAATAATGATAATGATAATGTTAATAATAATAACGCCACTATTCGATGAAAGGTTTTTTTCTTTTTCGGTTTTTTTTAATATGGTTTTATAAATTTATGACGGTAATTTTATTTTGTAAAAAAAATGATAATAATAATAATAATAATAATAATATGTAAGAG